>NW_022196896.1:84627989-84640615 GCF_008632895.1 Mastomys coucha
AAAAAAAAAAAAAAAAGGTATATCATTGAGTTAGAGAGATGGCTCAGCAGCTGTGACCACCTGTTGCTCTTGTAGAGGACCTGGGAAGGAAGAAACCTAGCTTTTCATTCTGATGTATAAAATAACTTCGAATGGTTTCTGTCTCCTCAGTGGGAGTTTGTGTCTGCCTTCCGGCAGGCCCAGTGCCATCAGAACGCCTTGCCTGATGTAAATGCTGGCATGAGAGTCCTGTTCAAAGAAGGCACAGACATCATTGAGGAGCTGAGCATTGCCTATGGAGGGGTGGGGCCCGCCACTGTCAGTGCACACAGGACCTGCCAGCAGCTCCTGGGCCGGTGAGACATGAACAGTGTGCCTTAAAGGGAAACCTCAATGACAGGAAGGACAATTGGAACCCTGACAACTGTTGACAAAGCCCTAGAATGACAGAAACTCGGACTCAAAAAAAAAAAAAAACAAAAAAAACAAAAAAATCTCTGCTTCTTCCTTCTTTAATTTTGCTGAGTTAATTCCACATTGTTTGGCTTCAATTAAGCCACTTTTGGGGGGAGGGACACAACAAAAATAGCCTGTGTTTTCTCCTGCAAATGAACATCCAACCAGCCTCTCCACAGAGCCCCCAGTGCTCCTATCATAGGGTGCATGCTATTTCTTCCTGGGTAAAGGGCATTCGGGTGTGAATTCTGTTTTGCTCTAGAATGTTCTACAATGGTTCTAGAATATTCTGACTCTAAAACACGCTTGATTTATGCTGCAGTGGAGACGGCCCCATTCTCACTCAGCCATGGCTCTTGTGCCTCTCGGAGCAACTCGCAAGCTTTGATTTGTCCATAGTCCCTTGTTACCTGTGATTCTAAGGGAAACCCCGGTGGGGTCTCTAAAATGTCGGTTCTGTCCAATCAGACCACCTTTAACTGGTTCTTCTTGCCTCACCCTGTGCCAGGCGCTGGAACGCGCTGATGCTAGACGAGGCTTGCAGACTGCTTCTGGATGAAGTCTCCCTGCCAGGCTCCGCCCTAGGAGGCAAAGTAGAATTCAGGAGGACTCTGGTTGTCAGCTTCTTCTTCAAGTTCTACCTGGAGGTTCTGCAGGGACTGAAGGCCGACGAGAAGCTGCCCCCTGAGTCCACCGTAAGTGCGTTGGAGGGCAGTGACAGCTGCTCTCACACATGATCATGGTCTCATGGTTCTGAGACCTGAAGGCCTTGACCAAGGTGCCATCGGGAAGCAGGGTGAGGTGACTCGACCTTGCAGCCCCAACGTTCGAGAGACTGAGGCAGGGAGATCGCAATGAGTTCAAGTCCTGTCTGGGCTACAGAGTGAGACCTGTCTCCAAATAAATAAATAAACGGAAAACCAGAGGTGTTATCAGAGCTGATGGGATTCCTCCTGAGAGCCATGAGGCTCTATTCTACCCCCTTGCCTGGCTTCTGGTGGCTTCTGGTGACATTCGCTGGTGACATTTAGGGTTCTTTACCTTGTATGTATCACCCTGCTAATGCCTTCGCGTGGCAATGCTCCTGTGAGAATGTCTAGCTCCTGTGAGAATGTCTACGTCCAAATTTCTCCTCCTAAGAGGACATCAGCCATGACGTCAGCCAATTCTAATTCATTAGTGCTGTAACAAACCTCTGATCGCGCTTGGATAGGTCCCACTCTGCATTCCTAGAGGTTAGGACTTCAACATAGAGATTTGGAAGGGCGGAACGTAACGCCCGCCTCTGTCAGCTCCTTGATGCAAGAGTTCTTAGCTTTACCACTGCTTTTGCCAGTTGTCCTGTGGCGAGCTTGTTACCTCCTCTGTCCTCTGTTCTGGGGAAGCCTTTGTCAGTCCTAGCCAATGCTGGTCCTGGGACTCAGCCCTGAAGACCTGTCAAAGCACCTCAGCTCTCAGGTGGTCATCGTCCCCAGCACAGAAATGTTACTAGGTCTCTGTCTCTACTCTGGGATTTTTTTTTTTTACTTTTAAAATAAACTTTATTGGAGCATAATTTGTCATGAAACAAGAGACAAATAATAAATGTGTAACTAAACCCACTTGTTTAAATGTATAATAAATATGTAATTAATCCCATCTGAGCAAACTTGGTGCACAGATATACTCCTGTGGGGCCACCAACTCAAACTAAATACAACACACTCTCCTCACTCTGGAGGGTCCCCATGCCCCTTCCTTCATCCTCACCCCTGTCCGGACGAACACTGATGTCTCGTGTGCTACTAAAGCTTCGTTTTGCCTTCTCTAGAATTTTGTGATCAATATGAAATGTGAAGTCGAATTTTTATGTTTCAAAAGCCCAACACTGGCATGCCTACTAACATCTGCACAGCTCTCTAGGTTTTCTGATTGCAAACATCTGGAATGTGTTAACTGAGATAGCCACGCTCCCACTTGTTCCTCTGCTCTTGTCCCCACTCTTTCTCAACCCTCCCCTGACCACCCTCAGCCACCCCCACCCCGTGGCCACTGTCTCTAACCTCTGACTTCATTTCTCAGGCAGGACATCAGAACAGCTAGGATACTGAAAAAAAGCCTTCAGAATCTTTTTCCTTGTGTGACCCATGAGCTTATTCTGGGATGTCTTATCCAGCCTAGAGTTTTCTTCGTCGAAGAGCCCCCCTCCTTCCAACCTCCAAGTTCACTATCAGACCTTTCCCTCCAGGGACATGAGGATCACATTCAAACCAGTCACCCAAGCCCTGACTTGAATGGGAGGGTAGGAGGGCACCAGGGTCATAAAAAGTGAAGCCCTGGCAGGGTAACTAGGCCACGCTCAACACATTAGGAGTCGGTTTTTCACAATCCAAACCCAGCCTGAACCAGACTAACCAGTCTCTCTCATTGTGCCGAGTGATCCCAGGACAGCCAGTGTTCTCCAGAGATCGCAGACCGGTTCCTAAGCTCTCTGGGAGATTTCCAGGTCACGCTACCCCGGGGAGTCCAAACATACCAGGTCAGTGAGTTTGATTTCACTGAAACCTACACTGAGAGATAAGAGAGAACTGTGTGGGCCAGGCCAGCTATTCACGAGGGTGACTTTTAGTTCTATCTAATTGTTCCTAATCCAAATCAGTAGCCTCTGGCTCCGGAGCTGGTGCTGGAGGACACAAGGCTGCACAGCCAGACTGATCTGCAGACAGACAGTCATAATTACTCTAAAATGATATTCTTTGGGTATTTGTTAAATACCTACCCAGAAGAGTGGCTGAGCCCAGAGGTTCAGTCTCTAGCCCACACTGCACACGTTTAATCTCCAGTCAGCAAGCAAGAGGCCTGCAAGTGACTATGCTCACCCTTCTGGAAGAACGATTTAGAAAATAGCTGTTCTTGCTGGTGCATGCCCTCCCTAACACACGCACACACACACACACACACACACACACACACAGAGAGAGAGAGAGAGAGAGAGAGAGAGAGAGAGAGAGAGGAGAGAGAGGGAGGAAAAATGAGGATATGACTCTCCTAGGTATGGTTGAAGAGGTAGGGTTTATTGTAAATAGGAGGGGGAAAAACCCAGCCAAGAGGCATTTGAAAGGGTCAAGACTAAACAGGGCCATGAGAAGGGGTGGGGGAAATCAAGAGAGGAGAGAGGTGGCTGAGGTTACATAGGAATCAGAGAAGCCAGGGGAATAGAAGTGAAGCTTAGAGGGGAGAAACTGAGAGTAGAGTCGGGGGGTGCCAGCCAGCATGACTCTGTAATAGGTGCTTGTGCGTAGGGACCAGGGAGTCTGGTAGCCAGAGTCTGCTTTGATATGTTAACTGGGCACCTCAGTTAGCCATTTGTCCACAGTTAGACACCTCATGTACACACGCAGGGACACACACACTCAATTTGCATACACACACACAAATGCACATACACATGCATACGCACATTCACATGCACATGCGTGCACTCAACACACTCACACAATCACATCCATACACATACTCACACAAATACACACTCACATGCACACACACGTGTACACACACACACACACACACACACACACACACACACACATAACCAGTGCCTGCTTCTCAGAGAAAAGCTCCAGAATAAACTCTTTGAACATCCAGCTGGGTCTGGAGAGTCCCGTGCCCATTCCGCCCATCGAGTCTTCTCACTCAGACTCCGGTCTCTCTCCGAGGTCATGCTGTATCACACAGGCCTCATCAGAATGATGAACACAGCAGGTTGGTCACTGAAGCATGAGGACAGCACCCCACACTAGTTACATCATGAAATGGTCATGCTCATCCTCTGACTCACTCTGAGGATGTTTGTGGCCCAAGGGGACTGTCCCATGCCTCCTCCCCAAGTGCACAGGCCATCTGAGAGGAAAGGTTCCTGGGCTAACTCTCTCTTCCTCCGTAGAGAGTGGATTCTCACCAGCCTCTCCAAGATCCAGTTGGACGTCCCATCATGCACCTGTCAGGTCTTAAACATGCCACAGGGGAAGCTGTCTTTTGCGATGACATCCCCAGGGTGGATAAAGAACTTTTCATGGCTTTAGTCACCAGTACCAGAGCTCATGCAAGAATCATGTAAGTAAAGCAAAGCTTCCAAAAACCTTTTAGAGGTACAGTTAATCCTGAGAGTCACCAGAGAAAAACCAATTCCACCATCTTGGGGCAAATTAAAACAAGCTTTACTAAATATTAAATATCAACCAAGAGATGTCAGGACCATTCCCTGGAACTTCCCACCTGAAAATGGCCCTGAGGTGTAGCAGCACCTTAAAAAGACAAATCTATAGGCCACTGTACTTTCCCATGAGGCTTTGTTATTTTCCAAGAACTACAACTCCCAGCATTCCAAGAAGTTACCTGGTCCTTAAGTTTGTGGGGCTTACAAGTTAATTTTAGAGATTACAGTGTACTTGGGGATACCTCGTGGGAATGTGCCCTTTTCTGCAATTCCCTGATCCAAAGAGATCAAAGAGGAAGAAAAAATATATAGAATAGACTGTCCTGAAAACAAACAAACAAACAAAATCATAGGGGCTGGGGATGTAGGTCGGTTGGTAGAGTGCTGAAACTCTCCCATGCACAAAGCCTGCTGTTCAGTCCCCAGCACCATATAAACCCAGCACATAAACCACAGTGATCCCAGCACTCAGGAGGTAGAGGCAACAGGGTCAGAAGTGCAAGGTCATCCTCACAGAGCTGATTCCAGGCCCATGTGCGCTACGTGAGACCTCGGGCCTCTCGTTTGCTTTCTGAGGGCAGAAAGCCTCATCTCCCCGCAGCCTCATGCATGACTCAGAGCCACCCTGATGTCACTGCATCACCAGCCTCATTACTGAATAGGAAATAAATACTGTCGGACACTTCCAAAGAGGACTGGTCTCACTGCCCCTCCCCAGCAGCTGGAGCATTGCGTCCTGGACCTGCAGCAGGACTCCTGGACACTACTCCATGGCAGGTCCACTCTCCTTGCTAAGGACAGGTTCACAGATGTTTTGATTTTCAGCTATGCCCTTCCCTTGAGTTTGAGGCCCTTGGCATTTGCACATGTCTCCTTCAAAGTCTCCCTGTGTTCAGATCAATTGACTCATCTGAGGTCCTTGACCTGCCTGGTGTGGTTGATGTGATAACAGCTGAAGACATTCCAGGCAACAATGGTGAAGAGGACGACAAATTACTGGCTGTAGATAAGGTATGGGTGGGGCTATGCTTTCCTGTCAGTCACCTGACCTAGCCTCCTAGATTTTTCTGCCATTGAGATGCCTACTGCCAGGGCCCTGGCTCCTCTTTCCCCAAGCGCCACCATTCTGCCTTGCTTTTCTGAAGTTAGGAAATAACATATTAGACAAAAACTAATCACAGATCTGATTCAGCCACTGTGCACCTCTGAGTTCATTTGCCCTTATCTGAAAAGTAAATACAAGGAAATGATCTATATCAGGATAGAATGCTCTAGAACAGTGGTTCTCAACCTTCCCAATGCTGCAACCCTTTAATCCAGTTCCTCAGGTTTTGGTGAGCCCCATCCATAAAATTATTTCATTGCTACTTCGTAACTGTAACTTTGCTACTGTTGTTAATAGTAATGTGAATAGCCGCTATTCAGGATATCTTAATGTGCAACCTCCAGGAGGGTTGAGATCCACAGGTTGAGAACCACTGCCCTAGAAAGATCTAGAAAGGAGGTGGGGGGGGGAACCACAGTCCCACCCTCTAACTTACATGGAGCTCTTTCCCTTCCTAAACTTGTTCTTTCACCAGGCCTCTCTCTCCTTTGTATGCTCTATTTTTAATAAGTTGTCTTGGCTGATGTTGGGCTCTTAATTCAAATTCAGCAATCCTTTACGGACCACCCTGACATGGGGCCAGAGCATCTGGCTTCTGTTCCAGTATTTCCACCTACTGTATGCCCTGGGAGTTTACCATCTCTAAAGGAGAAATGACCATACACACACTTCATTGTATCCTAGGAGTTAGGCAAGTGAACACACTTGAGGTGCCTAGGACAATGGTTGGCACATGAAGTGCTGGGTATTGTCACTACTGTCACACTTCAATCAATCCCTCACCCTTTCTCCTCCAGGTGTGGAAGACATCAGTGAGTTTTTTGTTTGGTTGGTTGGTTTTTTGTTTTGTTTTGTTGTTGAATCCATCAGAAGAGGTTGACTGTCATGTAGCAGGCTATTGGGGCTGCCATTATAAAACTGCCTGAACATGGGGCTGGAGATGTGGCTCAGTGATTAAGAGCTCTCTCTGCTCTTCCTGAACACATGGGTTTGATTCCCAGCACCCACATGGCAGCTCACAACTGTCTATAACTCCAGTCCCTCAAGATCCAACACTCTCTTCTGGCCTCTGTGGGCACTGCATGCCTGTGGTGCACAGACTTACATGCAAGCAAAGCACCTATGCACATAAAAATAAAAAAGTTTCAAAAAATGCACAGCAAGAGGCTGAAGCAGAAATGGATTTTCAAAGCTCTGGGGCTGAGCCAAAGCCACAGTGTCTGCAGGGCTTCTGCAGAGTCTCTTGTTTGCTTGCTGATGGCTGCCTGCTCCTTGTCTTCATGTTGCCTTTTCTCTGTTCACTCTTCTCTCTTGTCTTAGTTCACCAGTCATATTGTACTCCATGTTAACAACCTCTGTAAAGGTCCTGTCGCCAAATACTATCTTATAGGGGCTTCAACACAGTCAGTTGTTGACTGAGTAGTCTGTCAGTTCATGGCAGGGGCTACCACATATGCTGCAAGCTCTTAAATGACAGGACGAAGAATTCATGTGAACACATCACACCGGGGGACTTGCGTGGTTCATGTTACAGTCAACATCTGGGACTTACTCTCATTGAATACAGTGGCCAGTGGGTGGAACCTATAATCTCTGTGGTGCTGGAGGTCTAATGAGGGGTCTCACACATGCTAGGCAAGTTCTGGACCACTGGGAACAACCCAAGACCTTCCTTTTTCATTATTTTTAAATTTGTATCCAAGCACGTGTAACTCCAGTGTGGCTATTTCTATTCAACAATGACATCTAAGACACCGACCACTGGTGAGGTTGAGCCTGGCTTCTGCTCTATTTGCTTTAAAATTACTTAAATTGGTTCATTTATCATTATTATGGTGTGGAGTGTGGGAATTGTGGAGGTCAGAGGACCTCCTATCTCCATCCGCCTTTATGTAGGTTCCAGGGATTGAACTCAGGTCCCCAAGTTTACACAGCAAGCCCTGTTACATACTGAGCCATCTCCCTCTACCTGCTTTATGGTGCTCTATGTTTATGTATGTACTTTACAGGTTCTCTGTGTGTTTATGTATGTACTTTACAGGTGCTCTGTGTGTTTATGTATGTACTTTACAGGTGCTCTGTGTGGGCCAAGTCATCTGTGCTGTGGTGGCAGAGACTGATATTCAGGCAAAACAAGCAACTGAGAAGATAAAAATCACCTATGAGGATCTGAAACCTGTGATTTTCACCATCGAGGTAAGCAGGGCTGGTCATTCTCCCTCTAAGATTGTAAAGCCAGGCTTGAAAGAAGGCTTAGTGGTTAAGAGCACTGGATGCAAAAAAAAAAAAAAGTGAGCCCTGGCTGCTCTCACAGAAGACCCAGGTTCTATACCCAGGACCCACGTGATAGCTCACAACCATTTGTAACTCCAGTTCCAGAGGATCTGACACCCTCTTCTGGTCCCTGCAGACACTAGGCATGTACTTGCTACATACACATACATGTAGGCTAACACTCATACACATAAAACACAAATAAATAAATCATTTTTTTAAAAAAAAGATTGTGAACTCGAGAGCATCTTCATACATGTCTTAATATTAGAAGATTAATTCAGAACCTTTTCCCATGCTTGGCATCTGCTTGCACTGGAAAAAAAAAAAAGATTATTCTGCTTTGGAAGATATTACTTGTATGAGATGAAATTATCTTTGGCTCTGAGAAACAGAAAAACAAAACAGTCATAATAAAAGTTTCTCTCTCACATTCAAAGCCTAGAACTAGCCAGGCCTAGAGGCAGAGGCCTATGATTCTGGCTGTGTAGCCTGCTGAGGTTCACAAATGACACTGAGGCAGGTTGGTGACACATTGACTCAAGACAAAAAGTAGGAAGAAAGATGGGGATGGAGCTCAGTGAGCTCTGCGGTAGAATGTTTGCCTACTGACAAAAGAAAAGGGAAAAGACTAGAAGTGATCAGTCCTGGGCTCACATGACGTGGCAGTCTGTTTACATTTCTATATATTACTTACATTGTATGTTCTGTGCTTCTAGAACAGAATCTCCAGGTTGGGTTATAGAATGAACAGGAACTTATTTTTCATGATTCTATTGTCTGGGAAGTCCGAAACTGAAAAGCTGAATCTTATGCTACATGATTCCAGAAGGTGGAAGAGGAAGAGCACAGAGAAACTCGCTTTCCTAACAAAGCTCTTCCACTATGGTTATTACAATAACCCACAGAACTAATAACATAATTACCTAATGACCTCGTAAGGGTCCCACTTCTCAAGACTGTTGCCTTGGGAGTTAGGCTGGGTGGGACACAAGCCACAGTTTGTGAACTATGTGTGTCCGGAATCCAGTTCCTTCAAATCTAGTCTCTCTGTAAAACAAGGTTTTCATTCTAATAGCTGTGGAAGCTTTGGCCATTAAATCCACATTCCAGATAGCAAAAGAGGTGAAAATGGATAACCTTAATGTCTCTTAGAACATCTCCCAGACAGGGCTTGGGGACGCATGCCTTTGATCCCAGGACTTGGGGAGCAGAAGCAGATGGATCTTTGTGAGTTAGAGATCAGCCTGGTCTTACACAGTAAATTCCCTGAGATCCAGGACTACATAGAGACTCATTGTCTAAAGAATAAATAAATAAATAAATAAAATTTTAAAAATCATTTCCCAGCCCTTACAGAGGGATGTGTATAGTACATGCCTTACTATTTCATTGGCTAGAAGGCCTGCATCTGTTCTACCTAACTGCCAAGGGAGCCAGGAAGCAGAATTTTATTCCAGATGGTGTGTATATCCATCAAAGACTTGGGAGCCTGTTTGTTGAGGAAGGTGGTAAGGGTGGGTGTTGGGAACAATATGACTTCAAAGTAGAGACTACATGTAATGAGAAGTTCATGGTGAAATTCTATAGAAATTTTTACTCTAATTTCTGACTCTTGGTGGTGGGTTTTAAGTTATATCTAAAGAAAATAATGGCACGAGAACATAGAAAATTCAAGTGTGGACTGTGTGTTAATTCTGTCATTGCTTTTACAAGCATCTGAGAGAAATACCTTATAAGGCTAGACAGTTTCTCTGGCTCAAGATTTAGAAGGTTTTTTTGTTTTGGTTTGGTTTTGGTTTTAGATTTTGTTGTTGTTGTTGTTGTTGTTGTTTTTTCTGTTGTTGGTTTTTGTTTTTTGAGACAGGGTTTCTCTGTGTAGCCCTGGCTGTCCTGGAACTCACTCTGTAGACTAGGCTGGCCTCGAACTCAAAAATCTGCCTGCCTCTGCCTCCCAAGTGCTGGGACTAAAGGCATGTGCCACCCCGACTGGCGATTTAGAAGTTTCAATTCACACTTTGCTGGGTAATAAATTGTACTGGCCATGCATAAGTGCCCCCTCATATCTGGGACAGGAAAGGCAGAAAAGGAAGAGACCAAGTCCCACAGTCCACTTTGAGGGCATGTCTCCAATAACCAAAACTCTCCAGGAGTCCCTGCTGGTTACAAGTTCTACCATTCTTATGCTGGGACCATGCTGGGAGAGTTGCCAAACTGGAGACTCTGCCTCAGGGGTGTTTGGGGTATATCACAGACCCAAACTATAGCAACTTGGACTTGCATTTCTCTAACTCGGTACATCATAATCAGAGAAATTAGGCTGACAGAAAAAACAGCATGTTTCTGGGCTTGCAATATGCCATAGTTGGCATGCAAAGGCACTGAGGAACCGTGGGATCAGTTTAAAATGTGTCTGAAGGATACCAGTCTTTCAATGTACAGAGACATGAAGGCCTGGATTTTACTCTCTCTACACCAAATTCCCACCCGCCAAGTTTGCAAGGAACGCAGGTTTTCTTGGCTGGCCCTCCCTCTGACTTGCACTGGAATCCTAACATGGGTTTGGTTTTGCTGTTTTATTTCCATTTGAACTCTACTTTCCTGAAGAGGGAAATGGCACCCAGAAGACACACCCATGACCTCTCTGGGACTCAGAAGAGTTAGAGGTTTAAATTTTCTTCAGAATAAGAGTGTCTAAAGTGAGCAAAGAATTCTTGTATGATCAAAGGCAGGAAACAAAAGTCATATATGCCCAGAGTAATGTATGCATGTACTTAACATATATATAAATATATTGTATATTGTGAATGTTATATATGATATATGTGATAAAACTATATAAAATATATTTATAAGAGGGACAGTGTAGCACACAGGTACTAGATCTAAGCTGATGAATTTTAATTATAACTGCCACTTTCTACCTGTTTGATCTTGGGTGAGGAATTTACACCCTTATACCATGGTCTACTAGCCTTTAAAGGGGGAGTTATGATATGCATCTCATCAAGATCTCATAAATGAGTTAATGAGGGTAAAACAGAAGAGTGCCTAACTTACAATGCTCTCTCGATATAGCCCCATTCATCAGAAGGCCGCAAGTCTTTTGACACACATTCCGGCAATAAACATACCTCCGTGTTTGCCACCATGACTTACTTGAGGTCAAAGTGTGTGCTGGACAGTTTTATGTCAACTTGGTGCAAGCTAAAGTCATCTGAGAGGGGAGAACCTCAATTAAGAACCTGCCTCCCCGTAAGATCAGGCCATAGGCAATCCTGTAGGGCATTGTTTTAATTAGTGGTTGAAGGGGGAGCGCCCAGCTCATTGTGGAATGGTGGTCCTGGGTTCTGTAAGAAAGCAAGCTGAACAAGACATGAGGAGCAAGCCAGTAAGCAGCACCCCTCCAATGGCCTCTGCATCAGCTCCTGACTCCAGGTTCCCACATGCTTGAGTTCCTGTCCTGGCTGCCTTTGATGATGAACTGTGATGTGGAAGTGTAAGCCAGAGAAACCCCTTCCTCCCCAGCTTGCTTTTGCTCATCATGTTTCATCACAGCATTAGAAACACTAAGAAGAGGCAGAGGCAGGCGGATTTCTGAGTTCGAGGCCAGCCTAGTCTAGAGTGAGTTCCAGGACAGCCAGGGCTACACAGAGAAACCCTGTCTCGAAACAAAACAAAACAAAACAAAAAACAAAGCCAGAATCACTAAGACAAAGTGTTAATGAGGGAAGAAAAGTTCCAAGAGTGGTGCTTATTTCCCAGTGCTTTAGGAAGTCACACAGCTGTCACTGGCAAAGAGGCCTTTTTATTTTCAGAACCCAGGGCCTTGTGTATGCTACGCTAGTTCTCTGTTACCAAGTCACTTCCACAAACCTAGGCAAGATGTTCCAGACACTAAGCCTGGGCTTGCATGCTACCTGCCTCACGTATTTGCAACCTGTCTTGAGAGTTCTTGTCTCCTCTCTAAGTCCCATTACTTCATCTTGAAAATGGAGGTAATGATAGAATATAATGTACATGTGTGTACATATATACTGCTACTATGAAGTGACACTATTTCAGGGAAAACGTAACCAAATATCTATTTACCCCAGTTAGGGAACCAACAATGACAGATGGTAATGATGATATCATTGAAGTTCAACTTTGTGAAACAATGAGTTGATAGGGGTTCCTTACAGGCTATATTTTACCATTTCTCCCTTCTATGGAGATTAATATCTCTTTGGATATATAATTATATTCCCTCTCTCTTTATATACAATTTCAATTCTACATCAAAATATATAGATTTCTACCAATGTAAGATTATGGCTATAAAATGCTTTGTTTAAAAGTTAAATTAATAATCTACCCCCATTGATCTAATTTCTATATTACTCTAACTCCCTTTTTTTCCTGCTAACTCCCTTTACTAAGAAAGGATAGAGAAGAGGAAAGATAGAAATCCCCAAATCTAAGCTCTCTATTTAGTCTCCTCTGTCCAAAACTATAATTTTTTCCAAATTATTTCTTAAAATGACAATATATCCATGATTCATAAAATAATCAAAATCAGATGGCCCAACTTAAGGAATTGGGACATCAATTTTCTTTTTTCTTTTTTTCTTT
>NW_022196896.1:84640625-84642802 GCF_008632895.1 Mastomys coucha
TTAAAAATTGGTTAGACTTAGAAAAGCTAGCTATAGCATTTGTTGTCCAGTTGCTGTATGCTGAGTAAGTTCAGGGCTTAACTGAAGTCCTGTCTAGAGCCATCTGAAAGGCTGGGTGAACGGAGCTCATTGGGATCAGGGGCCACGCCTGAAGCTCTTCTGGAAGCAAGTCACTGGAAACAGGATCAGGTGAGGCAGGATCAGGTAGGGAGCTAGCACAGTAGGTCATCTCAGCATTCCCAAGGGTGAATCTTGTCAGAGCTGCCTCTTGGTGCTTCATTCTGCAATCTATGAATCTTACAGCCATTATTTAGTTTTATAAAGATGTCTGTATGGATTGTGCGAGGTTCACAGATCAGGGAAGGATGGTTTTTTTTGCTCCTTGTTTGAGCAGGTGAAAGACAACTGTTTTTATGAGCTAGTTTGATCAATAACCAAATTGTAATACGTCTTCATCCATGCCATATGAAAGGATGGCATGATGAATTTCAAGGGTCCTATAACCAACAAGATTTATTGACTATGTTAGCTGGAGTTTTGCCTAGAGACCTTTTTATGTCTCAGCCAGTTTCAGGGCTGTTGCACTGTGGAGGGATCAGCAAATCGTTACCTGTCTTGTTTGGTCGTCTTGAATTTTTCTTTCCTGTCTGCAGCCAGCATTGCCAAGGGGTCTTCCTCTATCACATCTGATCCATATTACTTTGGAAAGAGTCCAAAGCCTTTTCTCTTTTCCTGTTAACACAAACACAGAGCCTCTCTCCCAGAATAGCATGATCTTGGTCCGGCACCCTGAAATCCATTGATTCATTTCAGCAGCCTCTTTTCTCTTGAGGCCTGCTCTACCTTGACTTCTCTCCCAGAGGATAAGTGATGCCATCAAAACCAGCAAGCTTATAACCACCTTCATTTTGATAATTAAAACAACACAAAACAAAACACTTAATATTATTTATTGAGATAAGGTTTCTCTTTATCTCCAGGTCTTTGTTTCCTCCATTTGAGATCAAAGGCCTGGATTTCTTTATTCTTCCATGTATTTTTTTAAGTCTTACAAAACTATTTTATTCTTTCAAATATGTGCATGTTACATTTTTTAAAATGTAAAAATTTTCCATGTACACTTAAAAACACTTAAATAATTGTTTCTTCCTTCTGCCCTTAAAACAATTAAAGCAATTTTTCATTTATTCCTCCCTTCTATGGAGATTAATATCTCTTTGGATATATAATTATATCCCCTTTCTCTTTATATAAATTGAATTAACATCCTTTCCTATGTATTTGACCTCAATTAAATTCCCTTCTATTTTTTTGTATGAGCCTATTATCAGGCCAATATATGGGTCAATGCCATGGTAAGCGATCCTACAATTCCCACAGAGCCCATGTTCAAAGAACCCAGCTGTTTACATAGCATTGACTTCTTAAATTTCCATTAATTTTTCTACTCCTATCTTACTTAGGCCTGCTCTCTGCATAGCCTGTCTTATTTCCCAGCAGGAGCTCCCAGTTTCTAGACTTAGGCTCTCAGCCGAAGCTTAAAAGTATTTAAGAAAGCCTCAAACTGAATTCCTAGCCTGCTCCCCAGTGTGCCCGGGTCGGTTTGAGGGTGCAGCTGTGACTTAGTTTTAAGCCACAAACCTCAGAATTATGCACGCCAACTTAACATGAATTTTGCCCTAGTCCTGAACCTGCACAGCTTGGAGAGAAACCGTGTACCTCAGCTAAGAAACTGATTCTCCGGCCCCTAATCTTAAAGAGACAGCATGTGTTTTCTGTTCATGAATCTCTAATTTTTTTTAAAGTGGGGTTTTGCCCTCATTAAGGTGCCATTTGTAATAGGAATACTTTAATAAATCCTGGTGTGGGCTTCCTTCCCTCCTTTGACCATTGATATTACCAGACGCACAGCCTTTATATTTTCTTATGCCTGAAGCAGCACAGTAGCTGGACAACTGCCTACCTCTATGCTGTTAGAATCTACCTCCTACCAGTAACTCCAAGTTACCACTTACTAATTTCTTTGTTCCATCTTGGCTGCTCTTAACTCCAACTAGTCAGCCCTCTGGGCCACTTTCTCTTGACCCAGGACACTCTTTGTGCTTCTCTATCCTATGGCGGCTCTCGTGTGTGTGTGTGTGTGTGTGTGTGTGTGTGTGTGTGTGTGTGTGTGTGTG
>NW_022196896.1:84643221-84646728 GCF_008632895.1 Mastomys coucha
AGCACTTAGCATTACAGTAAACAGCAAACAAACAGTAAATGGGGTGTTGTCTGAACACTTTTTGCCAGGGAGCCAAAAGAGGGTGTCTTAGTTAGGGTTTCCATTGCTGTGAAGAGACACCATGACCAAGGCAACTCTTGAGGAAAACATTTAGCTGGGGCTGGCTTACAGTTTCAGAGGTCTAGTCCAAGCAAACAGGCAAACATGGTGCTGGAGGAGAGTTCTATGTCTTGATCCAAAGGCAGCCAAGAGCCACAGTGACACACTTCCTCCAACAAGGCCACACCTCCTTATAGTGCTATTCCCTATGAGCCAAGCATTCAAATGCATGACTCTGTGAGGGCCAAACTTATTCAAACCACTAGAGGATATGAAATGGAACTGGATGGTTATGAGTCACCGTGCAGGTGCTAGAAATTAAACCCATATCCCCTGGAAGAACAGCCAGTACTTTTAACTGCTGAGCCATCTCTCCAGCCACAGCTTCTTGAGTCTTTTTGGTTTTGTTGAGACAGAGTCTCACTGTGTATCTCTGGCTGTCCTGGAATTCACCATGAGACTAAGCTGACCTCTAACTCACAGAGATCCTCTTGCCTCTGCGGAATGAAAGGCATGCACTGCTACACCTTTCTAACTTTCTGAGTCCTAATGAGCCTCCCTTTAGAGCACCATGAGTCTTAAGGAGCTTTGATTCAGAGTGTCCCAAGTTTGTCACAAAGTACTACTCAATAAAAAATAGCCCCTCTCACTATTACTGTTAACAAGAAGGAAAGGCTGTGGACTCTAATGCCTTTGGGCTCCAAAAATGCAAGAGGCAGTTGTCATTTTGAAATGCAGAAGGACAGACTGGGTCTGCAGGGTTAGCGATGATCCTCTGTAGTAAGTCAGTCCACAGATCCAACAAGAAGAATGGCTTCCATGTGGGAGCCAATTTACTCTAGTACCAAGGAGTAGAGATGAGGAGGAATTGTGGAAGAACAAAAGTCTAGAAAGGCTCTTTTGAAATACATCAAATACCCAAAGAAATGACAACATATACTGGGTCTTCTTGCCCCTATCAGAGTGTGAGGACCATTGTCCTCTCCATCAAGATAGCCCTCAGTCTTCTCAAAATTCAGAGTGAAGAAGAGGTTCACACATGTAGCTACCTAAGTAACACACTTTTTTTCCTCAGGGAGAAGTAGAAAAGGAGGGCTTGGAGGCTCCCCCATGGTGTCTAGGTACCCAGCACGGTTCCTAGAGACCCATGCTAAAAATGAGCAAATGGCACCATCCCACAGAGCCCAGGCCTCGGTTCTGAAAATGGCTTCCTTCTTAATGTTCCCTAGTCCTTCTGGCTGGTTTTCTCTGTAAATGTAGAAGACAGTCCCTTTGACGTCTTGTGTACTCTTGAATGTTTGGCACCTTTCTTGTGTTCCCCAGGAGGCAACAATGTGAGGGAATATACAAGCAGGCAGCAGCAAAGAGAAAGGATGACCTTCTTTGTGTTTTCGTCCTTTTGCATAGGATGCCATAAAGCACAATTCATTCCTGTGCCCTGAAAAAAAGCTTGAACAAGGAAACATGGAGGAGGCATTTGAAAACGTGGATCAGATAGTTGAAGGTAAATAGTGCGGGAGAGTATAGAGTTACTCCTTGGTTCCACAGTGAACCAGCCACCAAAGGCATATGTTTGCCCTCGGGAAGCTCATCCTCTGAAGTCCTGGGGTTACCCAAACCTACACTACTTCTCAAAGCCTCTGTGCATCCTTGTGCCTCTGTGTGTGTGTGTGTGTGTGTGTGTGTGTGTGTGTGTGTGTGTGTGTGTTGTTTGGAGGTGAGAAATCAGGGTAGCAGAATAAGCAGAAGAAAATCCCTAAGACTTGCTTAGTCAAAAGCAGTGTAAGAAATAGATCCTGGAACTTTTTTTAAAAGTTATTTATTTAACTTCACATGCATTGGTATTTTGCCTGCATGTAGGTCTGTATGAGGGTATCAGATTCCCTAGAACTGGAGTTACAGTCAACTGTGATCTGCCATATGGGTGCTGGGAATTGAACCCCAGTTCTCTGGGAGAGCAACCAGTGCTCTTAGCTGATGAGCCGTTTTTCCAACCCAGAACCTGGAACTTTTAGCTTTCAGAACTATAGTCTCTGAAACAGGTCACCTTGATTATCACAAGGTAAATGCTGGGTTCCTTGCTGGGCACCACTGCAGGTGGGCAGTTCACATCCCTCTTCATTTAAAATGCTTCAGTGATGGCAGCTTCCAACCAGCATGTGCTCCAGGCATGTTCCTGCACTTGCCCCTCACAGGGAAGGTCCACGTTGGAGGGCAAGAACACTTCTACATGGAAACACAGAGAGTGCTTGTTATTCCAAAGACAGAAGACAGAGAGCTAGACATGTATGTGTCCACACAGGATCCAGCCCACGTGCAGGTAAGGTCCAGCAAGATGCCACAATCAAGCCCGGCAGTGGTGGCACTCGCCTTTAATCCCAAAACTTGGGAGGCAGAGGCAGGTGGAGTTCTGAGTTTGAGGCTAGCCTGGTCTACAGAGTGAGTTCCAGGACAGCCGGGGCTATACAGAGAAACTCTGTCTCGGGGAAAAAAAAAAAAAGATGCCACTGTCAACTTCCTAACTCTATCCTGGTGGTCAGGCTCCATAGCTCAGGTGGCAGCCACTTCACTAACAGAAACTTAGGATCTAAATGTAATCTATAATGCAGCTAAGATCCCAGAACCACTTTAACCTTGTTCCTGTTCTCATCGACAACAAAAGAACAACCCTGACCACTTTTTCCTTTTGTATATATTTTTCTTACTCTCTGAGAATTTCATGCATGCCAACAACCTATTTTGATCATATAAATCCCCTATTCCTCTCCAGCTTACCTCAGACCTCCGTCACATCCCCCTCCTAAACTCATGTCTTTTATTTTTTTAATAACCATTGAGTCTAGTTATGCTCATGGGTGTGGGGGCAGCCACTGGAGCACGACCCACTAGTTGCCACAACCCCAAAGAAAAATGCCTCTCCTCTTTCGGCAGTATCATCTAGATCCCCTTCCCAATCCTTGCTGGGATTTTGGCTGGCTTGATCTTTTGTAGTTCTTGTCCCTGTAACTCACAGCTTCTGTATTCCTAACTGCCCTGTCATATCCAGAAGACATAAATTCTTATTGAGACAGTCTCAGGTATTCCAGGATATCCTTGAACTCACTAAGTAGCCACAGTTGACCTTGAACTTCTGAATACCCTGCCTCTACCTCCTGTGTGTTAGAATCACAGTCATCCACTATTACACAAGAGTTACGCAGTGCTGAGGGTGAAACCTGGGTCTTTGTACTTAGTAGACAAGTTATACCCCCAGTCCAAGAGAGATCACTTTAAAACATTCATGGCTGGAGTGGTAGTGTCACAAATGTCTTTAATCCCAGCATGGGTTTGGGGAGGAGGAGGGCAGAAGCAGTTAGATCTCTGTGAGTTCAAGGTCAGCTTGATCTACAGAGAAAGTTCCAGGACAGC
>NW_022196896.1:84646738-84660036 GCF_008632895.1 Mastomys coucha
ACAACAAAACTACAGCAGCAGCAACAACAAAAACACTGTTTATTTGCAGCAGGCTTAGTTTGACTGTGATTGGATGGCATCCCTAATTTTTCCCTATACTCTATTTTATTCTCTAAAATAATCATTATAGATGATTTTAGAGTCAAGACATCACTTTAGACCACATTTATACTACCCCAGACAGAAAATGCTCTAGGCTTAGGTCACAAACCTAAGTAGGATCCTATTAGTAGGATGTCAGGCATCTATTTATTGCTTTCCACCAGTTTTGGTCTTATAGGCTCAGGCGTTTGACCAGGAGTGCGGCTTCCAATAAGAACCCAGGATTTTGATAGTTTGGGGAAGATTAACAGTGTTTAAAAATGGCCCAGAGACTAGAAGCAGTGGTAGTACATACCTTTATCCCCAGTATTCAGGAGACAGAGACCAGTGGATCTCTGTGAGTACAACTTGATCTACATAATGAGTTTTAGGACAGCCAGGGCTACATAGTGAGACCCTGTCTCAAAAACCAACAAAATAGCCTGGCAGTGGTGACTCACGCCTTTAATCCCAGCACTTGGGAGGCAAAGGCAGGCGGATTTCTGAGTTCGAGGCCAGCCTGGTCTACAGAGTGAGTTCCAGGACAGCCAAGGCTATAAGAGAAATCCAGTCTCGAAAAACCAAACCAAACCAAACCAAACCAAACAAACAAACAAAACTGGGCCAGAGCCCCCAGCCTGACCTGGGATTTTCTCCACTGTCTTACAGTAGTAGACTCTAGTGGACTCTGCCCTAGTTACATTTCTGGAAACAAAACCCCTTGCTGCCATCTTACTCTTTTTAACCTCATTGTCTCTTACAGAAAACAGTGTCCTCTGCCTTAAACATCCCGATCAGCAGGATCACTTGTCATGTGAAACGAGTGGGTGGAGGCTTTGGAGGAAAGGTCGGGAAACCAGCTGTGTTCGGAGCAATCGCTGCCGTGGGGGCTGTCAAGTAAGTCTACCTAGGGGCCAGAACTGTGAGAGAGGCTGAGCCCACAAGATAGCAAGTAGCCTGACAAATGAACCCTGGCTGCAGTCAGAGCCTCCTCTCCGTTTCTGGGTAATTCAGGCCCCTGTGGGTTTCTTTGTAAAACATAGATAATTCATACCTGCCCTGCTGCCCTTTTTGGTTTTGTAAAAGTGAACTAGACCCATGACGTTGACGATGGTACGGGGCTTTAACTAGGAAAGATGGGACAGTTGACTGCTTCCAAAACAGAAGAGCCCATTCCTGAACTTCAGGGAAGATGAGTCATTTAGATGAGGAGCAAGGCACTCTTTCCAAGTTCATCATTGCCCCATAATGCTGCTTCAGCCAGAGCAGGATGGAGTGGGAAAGAAAGACTTTCCCCTCCCCCTCCAAGCGCTGTCTTGGCGGACGGAAGGGAGTCTTTGGGCTGATCTCCAGAGAGGGCTTTGCTCTCCATGAATATTCACCACTCAAATTCAGCGGGCACTGGTGTGGCTGGTTCTTATTGTCTTTGACAGGGTGTGTTGTCAGTGTTGGAAAACAAAGTGGGAAAGAAGCAGGAGGGGGTAGCAGAGGAGGAGAAGGAGCAGGAGGGGGAAGGAGGGGAACGAGACGCTGTTTAATATTTTGTCTGAGTTTCAGTATGCAAAGCTCCGACGTCCCGCTTCCTTCGACAGCCTCTGTGTAGCCCAGAGAAAAATCCTGAACACTGGGACATGCATGTTCATCCCCAGCTCGGGGAGGAGAGAAGCGTGGCTAATCTCCTCTCCGCTTCTCTCCTCTACCAGTTATTGAAGACCTTGTGCCTTCTGCCTCTCAAGCTTGGCCACACCCAGTTGTCAAGTGAAGCATTTAAATCCCAATGCCCCTGCGAGCCCTGACATCAATAAATTCCAAAACTTGCCTGTGACCCCACCGTGCAGCCAAGTGTGGAACTGTGCCTCACGATGCATGCTGCCTCGGCACACAGTGGTCACACGTTAAATGACCTGAGAGCAGTCCAAATCCCCCGAGGTCATAGAAATTCCTACCTGAAAAACACATAATTTTTTAAAAATTAAAAAAAAAAAAAAGAAATTCCACCTTCCCATCCAAATCCCAGACCTTCCGAATCAGAATTATCAAGGGATGAGTCTTGAAACTGTACAATTAACTGGCATTTTTCACTGATGTTAACACTGCATCTACCCATTCACACTCTCCCTTTATAACATATGCAAAATGGGTGGATCTGGGTGAAAGTCAAATTTGAAGCCATAAGGACAGAACTTAGCTGGCAAGTAACATTAATCCTTTTAGACATACCTCTAAGCACTGAATTGCAAAGCACAAAGAAATCAGGCAATCATCCATATTATGCCTAGAAGATTGTATACAGATTAATAGATATATGTGTGATGGATAGATACATGGATAGATAGATGGATGGACAGAGGACTAAATGAGTAATAAAAATGGATGGGAGGGTGAAGGGTGGATGAATGAGTTTTACATGTTGTAAATAGATGTGGGTAGAGAATAAAATAATGACTTGAATAAATAGGTGGATATGTGGATAGCTGAATAGATAAATGAGTGGATGGACAGATGGATGAGATAAATGGAGATCTACAATTTGTTTTCTGCAGAACTGGCCATCCCATTCGCCTTGTTCTGGATCGTGAAGATGATATGTTAATAACTGGGGGAAGACACCCATTATTTGCAAAATACAAAGTAAGTACTACAAGTGAAATTATTAAAATGCCTCATTTTGTTTGAGTGGCTTTGCCCTTTTCTATCATTTTGATTTTGTTGAAATCTAAAAACAATCAGCATTTAAAATATCAGATGAAAATGGCGTGCATTTTGGATGCTCATGACACTTTATAATCAGCTTTTCATTTAGTATATAATTGTAAAAAATGTAATGAGGAAACTTAAATTTTAAATAGTAACTTAAAGGCATTGTTTGAGGGCCTAGGGCTATGGCTTAGTGGGTAAAAGTTGCCACGCAGACCTGAGGACCTGAGATAGTCTGCCTAGGACACACATAAAAGCTGAGAGGCTGAGGCTTGCAGACACAGGGTCCCCGAGGCAACTTGTCTGGAAAGAGTAGCCAAGAAACTCTGCATCAATAAATAAATTGAACAGGCTGGCGAGATGACTCAGCGGTTAAGAGCACTGACTGCTCTTCCAAAGGTCCTGAGTTCAAATCCCAGCAACCACATGAAGGCCCACAACCATCTGTACAGCTATAGTGTACTCATATATGTAAAATAAATAAATAAATCTTTTTTTAAAAGAGTAAATAAATTGAAGTGCAATCAAGAAAACTTTCTGACATTATCCTTTGGCTCCACATACATGTGCATTCACACACATGTAGACACACATACTGTGTAAAAAAAAAAAAGCACTGTTAAAAGGAATAAGGATTTATATTTTTAGAGATTCCTCAAAGAGATTCCTGCAGGGGGAGAGAAAAAGAAAGATGTTCAAATATCATGGCTATAAGAACAGCACTTTGTAGTAGAAATATTTAGAAACAATTTGACAATTTGCACTGCAAAATAATCTCTAACAGAAGTCCACTAACTGGTGAATTTAAATTATTCAAGTCACACTTGCTCCATTTTCTTCCAACCGCAATAGAAACACTGTTTAAATATGTGTGCTGGCATCTAGTAGATGATACTATCTTTCAAATTTGTGATTGCGTCCTTAGGACCATTCTGTTGTGATATAAGATTACAAAACATGCTTTATTAGGAATTTCTTGAGCATACACATCTGCTTTCCAACCTGGTTTTACCACTGCCATAGATTACTGCACCATTCCATTACCTATGTCGCTATTTACAAAGCACTTTGGCCACCCAGTAAGACAAGTCCAGCTCATGAATTTCCCAACCTCTGTTCCCGAGGCTTTCCTGTGACATGGATAACATGATTCATCTCCATGCACTCTGGGATCCCAGAGACTTCCCAGTGTGGAGAAAACCACAAACTAAATTAGAAGGAAATCTAGGACAGAATGGTGGAGAATCTTCCAAGAGTCAGGAGAATGAGAGAGGCCATTTGCATTCTGGGAGTCAAGCAAGAACTTCCATACTGAGTGTGAAACCAGGATTGCCTGCTGAAAAGAAAGGGCTCAGAAAAGCTTGGGTCAAGAAAGGCCTTCTTCAGTCAGACGCTGGAAGGCAAGGTCATAGCAGGCAGGTGCCACAAAAAACAAACTGGAGGCAAAGTCTCTCCACTTCAACATGGGACTGAGGGGTGACTCACACTTGGTAAGCACATTTTAAGTAAAATATCCATCGTTTGGTGACAGGTGGGATTCATGAACAGTGGACGAATCAAAGCCCTAGACATTGAATGCTACATCAATGGCGGTTGCACACTGGATGATTCAGAGCTGGTATGTGTGTCAGAAACCACTGTGCCCTTTCAGAGATAACATGCAAAATCCCTAGTTGTGTAAAAGTGTCTTCTTTTTTTGCCTGATATAATTGTCACCTTGGGGGCTTACTGCCTCCATCTGCTAACCTGGGCCCAGTCCTGGAAGCTTCTAGTCTCTGTACAATCTAATCTAGGCCTAGAAAGTTTTCAGTCTCTGAGACTTAATGCTGAATGAGCTCACCCTTTCTAGTTCTTTCTGAACTCTGGCTGGCTGGTTCAACTCAGCTGTTCTGGCTCAAACTCCTGTCCAAGGTGATTGATGCAATCTGACTCCTCTCTCAGCCTCTGAATTTTTGCTCTATTTGGCCTCAAACTAACTCTAGCAATCTGGTCTAATCTTCTAGCTCCCTCTCATTCTCTGGCTTGTTCTGTCTTCCTGTGTCTAGCTTGTTCTCTCTTCAACCTGCCTCTGTAAAACTCTCTCCTGTGCATTGCTCTCTCTGAAGTAGTCTTTCTTTTCTCTGTTCTCGTGAGTCTTGAGCATATCCTCTTCTGTCAAATCTCTTCTGATTCATCACTTTGCCTGCCACGCAATTAGACATCACTTTGAAACAAGGCTGCTTCCTTCTACAAACTAGCTTTACCTCCATTGTTTGGGACGAAAGGTGCGTTCTAAGGCTGAGACACACCACAACTAGAAACAGGTTTTTTTCCAGTATGCACAACACAGTCTTGAGGGATTCACAGTATGATCAAATATCCTGCAACATAGATGAGTCTTTATGGAAAGTTGGGCAGTGTGTCTAATATATGTGGCTGTCTCCTTTTCCTTTAGGTAACAGAATTTCTTGTACTAAAGCTGGAAAATGCATATAAAATCCGCAACCTCAGACTCCGGGGTCGTGCCTGCATGACAAACTTACCATCCAATACAGCCTTTCGTGGGTTTGGCTTCCCACAAGGAGCCCTGGTAACAGAATCCTGCATCACAGCTGTGGCAGCCAAATGTGGCCTTCCACCAGAAAAGGTAAGATTATAATGAGGCAATCGTTGCCGGGCAGCGGTGGCAAACGCCTTTAATCCCAGCACTTGAGGGGCAAAGGCAGGCAGATTTCTGAGTTTGATGGTAGCCTGGTCAACAGAGTGAGTTCCAGGACAGCCAGGGATACACAGAGAAACCCTGTCTCACACACACATATAATATATATACATACATACATATATGTATGTATATGTATGTATACATACATATACACATAAAATCTCAGGGTGATCTTGAAATGAACACCCCGATACATATGTGCTACAGATGCATCATATCTTTGTCCTTTTGTGTGGGTCTATCTATTGAATTAACTCACAGAAATTGAATTGCTGGTACACTTGAAAGCTTTTTTTAGAGGGCTAAAGAGATGGCTCAGTGGTTAAGAGCACCGACTGCTCTTCCGAAGGCCCTGAGTTCAAATCCTAGCAACCACATGGTGGCTCATAACCATCCGTAATGAGATCTGATGCCCTCTTCTGGAGTGTCTGAAGACAGCTACAGTGTACTTATATATAAATAAATGAATCTTTAAAAAAAAAAAAAAGAAAGAAAGCTTTTTTTAGAGATACTGTCCATATTTAACCACTTGAAAATATTGTTCTGTACAGTAACCCAGAAGGCTTGTGGGGTACAAGGGAGTTGGAGCAGAGTCAGGCTGACTCCGGCACCAGCTGTTGATGACATCTTCTGCTCCTTACCTGTTCAGTCACATCTGAGTGCACGCCCCGTTGTCTACCCTGTCTCCTCAGTCCAGACCCACTGCTCCAGCAAGGATTCTCTATGTGTTGTCTCTGGAAGATCTTTGCACCTAAATTCAATGGGACCTCCGGGTTTTCATTTGATTGGCAGAGTACTTCCTCAGCACCAGAGAACACCTAATCCTATATACATAGCATATATCAGACTAATAATAGATTTCCTATAAGACTTCACAAAAGGTACCCATGGGTACAAAAGAGGAAGGCATTACATCAGGATGAGGATTGGGGGACTCAAAAAATATATATATCCTTCTGAGAAGATGGCACAAGGTTTAGCTTGAGCAATGGTAGATGGAGAGGCGATCTAAGCAAATGGAACAGGAGGAACAGAGACAGTGGCCTCTGTGCCCAGGATGCCAAGACTAGCAGGACAAGATGACTTACTTCATAGAGTCTGAGGAACACATACATTTTTACAAAAATATTCATTTTCATGGGGCCGAGGATGTAGCTCAGTGATAGAGAGTTCAGCCAGCATTCACAAAGCCTTGGGCTCCAACGCCAGAGCTATACATACAAATAGAAAAAGAAAAAGAAAAAGAAAAAAGATTTTATAACCTGCATCGTCTTTAAAAATCCTGTGTTGCTACTGGCGACAGTTCGGTATTCGTCTACTTCTATCAGAATAAGTTGGAGATAATGAGAGCACCCCCCAGGCATTTCCTGCAGGCTCTCCTTTCGTGGATGTTGACGTTCCCAGGATATGAAGCAGATCCTGTTCACTCACAAATTTGAAAAGATTTAACCATGTATTCAAAATGCAATCAGAAGATTTGAAGATCTGCTATTTGTCATTATCTGTTTTGTGATTTCTTGATAACAGAACAATCTTCAGTTAGGGGGGTAGAGCCTGGCTTCAATACACTCTTTACTGACTCTGCTCCAGCCCCGAACACTAATTTTTTTTTTTAAAGAAAACTGTGAGCCCGGCAGTGGTGACACATGCCTTTAATCCCAGCACTTGGGAGGGACAGGCAGGAGGATTTCTGAGTTCAAAGCCAGCCTGGTCTACAGAATAAGTTCCAGGACAGCCAGGGCTAAACAGAGAAATCTTGTCTCAAAAAAAAAAAAAAAAAAGGAAAAAAAGAAAAAGAAAAGAAAACTGTGGCCCAGTAAGATGGCTCAGTGGGTAAAGGCCATTGTTGCCAAATTTGACAACCTGAGTTTTATCCCTGAGAACCACATGGTAGAAGGAGAAAACTGACTCCCAAAGGTTGTCCTCTGACATCCACACGTATGCCATGGCATATACACACACACTCAGAATATAGGGTAGATAAGTAGATAGATCATACTTAGAAAGATGGATGGATGAACAGACAGACGGGTAGGCAGGTAGGTAGGTAGGTAGGTAGGTAGGTAGGTAGGTAGATACCCAACCTCCCAGGCCTTCATTATACTCCCTTTTAGACTAGTCACTGTCTACTGCACTGCCCCTTCAGACAGAGAGACCATAGTTGGTGCACTAGTGAGGAGATGAAAACAGTCCCACCGTTCTCACAGCAGCCATGCCATTCGAAAACAATGGAAAAAGTCTGCCCTCCCCCAACAAACTCTATGCTTCAGCAGAAGCAGTCCAGCTGGCAGCTCACTGTAAATTCTGATGGAATGTCACACTTGTTTCAGATTAGGGAGAAAAACATGTACAAAACCGTTGATAAGACTATCTACAAACAAGCGTTCAACCCCGACCCCCTGATAAAGTGTTGGAACGAGTGTTTGGACAAGTCTTCCTTTCACATCAGAAGGACAAGAGTGGACGAGTTCAATAAGAAGAGTTACTGGAAGAAGCGAGGCATCACTATTGTCCCCATGAAGTTTTCAGTTGGCTTTGCTGCGACAAGCTATCATCAGGTAAAGTTCACACATACGCAAGTCTTGGTAAATGACCCTTATGTCCAACACAAGCTTGGTCCAATCAACTGATTTTGGTGTTCGAGGATGCCACATTTCCACAGCACAGGTCCCTTCCTGGATATAGATAGGAGAAATGTCCAAAAGCATGAGTAGCTCCATGTGGTAGTCGGAGAAATGTCAGTGTGGCGAGAAGCTTTGGTGACAAGCCTGAGGACATCAGCCGCATGGCTGCCAAGGTTGGAGTTTGGGAGAATTGGCCCCAGATTCTATGCTAATCTGAAGGAACAGGAGCCCACAGGCCCCTGTGTGGTTTTCTGCTGAGGAAGGGGTATCCCACTTGCAGGAATGTCTGGGATACCTGCCAAGTCTCAGGCAGAGAAAGCAT
This sequence comes from Mastomys coucha, assembly GCF_008632895.1. Classification (NCBI taxonomy): domain Eukaryota; kingdom Metazoa; phylum Chordata; class Mammalia; order Rodentia; family Muridae; genus Mastomys; species Mastomys coucha. The sequence goes on from NW_022196896.1 coordinate 84,655,164, forward strand.
TCTACTGCTTTCTGACCTGGCACTTGGAGCCGCCTCCCCAAGAATCTGTTGGCTCTGGTGGGGAAGAGAGGGTGGGCTCCAGAATTGCCCTGGAGAAATTGGCAAGAGGAGAAGGCAAGTCTTCCACAGGCAGAGGGAGGCAGGAAAGCAGCATTCCCATGGCTAAGACCTCTAAAGAGTACCAGGCCTGAGCTGACAGATCTTTGAATCGCAGTGAGATACTGGGACCAGAAAACGGGTAGAAATCTAGGAATAGCTATCCTTACTCATTGCTATCAACCCAGGTCAAAAAATGCAGCAACTGGGAAAGACTTTGAAGTGCTATGTGCATACTATCGAAAGCGTTTCTCCATTCATACCTACTACTGGCAGCCTATCTTCCCCCAACCCCTCCCTACACACAACATGCACACCCACACATGTACACACGTGTATACACACATGCACACATGCACGCATACACACATGCACACATATATACACGTACACATGTGTGTATACACGCATGTACATATATCCATACATTACACACGTGTATACACATGCACATATATACACGTGTACACACGTGTGTATACACACATGCACATGTATACACATGCACACACATACACACATGTACACACATGTATACACATGCACACATATACATGTGTACATATATACACATGTACACACGTGAGTATGCCTGCACATATTGTACACACGTGTGTATACACACACATACATGCACATACACACACCCTGTGAGCGGAAGCCCCTCCTAGGAAATAAAAGCAGCAGTTGATCCAAATCCTTAGTCAACTGGAGTCAGAAAGGAAGCACTGAGCCATTCTTGCCCCATCGTTTGCTGGGTATGTGACATTCAAGTTGTTCAGACTTTCTGAGCTTTAGCTCCATCAACTGTAAAGACTAACAATAATACTCTCTTAGGACTAATGAGGACTGGCTGAGAAAATTAATATAGGGCACTTGGCAAGATTCCTTGAACCTTCTGGAAGTCAACCAGGGTAATCCTTAGCCCCTCCCAAGAAAGCCCAGACACATCTCTCAGGGCTCTTTCTCCCCTGACCGGTAGGATAGGATGCCCTCAGCTTATGGGCCATATCCCTGCTTGGGTCCAGTGTGACCATTCCATAGACAAGTACAAGATTAGTTTTCACATCCACTAACTTGGCTGAATCAATGGACCCTGGATGGTTTTTCTCTGTCACCAAATATTGTATCTTTGCCAGCCTAGCTTGAACAGCAGCTGGTGACTAGTAGACAAGTTCGACCATCGTAGTAACTACCCAGAGTTAACATAGACCCCACAAATCAAGGGTTAAATCCACAGATCGTATCCACTCTGACACCAGCTACAAATTTATACGTCTGCCCATATGACTACTAAATTGAGATGCGCCCCCTCACTGCTATCCCAATAATGACTTTTTTTTTTAGCTGTAATGATTTTCTAGAACAAATCACAAAACTCAGGAAAGCTTTTTACATTGTACATTACCAGCTTTTTACATTATCATTACCGGCTAATATAAATGACACGACTCAGAAGCAGCCAATGGGAGAGATGCCTAAGGCGTGACACGAAGGGAGGGACAAAGAGCTTGTCTTCTGGGTGTTCATCCCCCAAGAAGTGTACAGAACCCAGAAAGGTGCAATGGGACTGGAATACACCTCACCAGCAGCTCTGCTCACACACAAATACACACACAGGCTGCCCGCTCACCCTGAACCTAACTGGGTACCTCCTGGAGCTCCTCCTTGGCAAAAGATAGCACTTTTCAAGATTTAGAAAGTGCCCGGAAGTACTGTACTAAGAACCAGAAACAAGACTAAGTACCTAGTTTCTTTGGTCATCAATAGGGTCCCTGCTCACCATAACTACAGCCCCTCCACTCTCATCCCTGGGTGCCAATTTTTCATCTTGGCCACATTAGAAGAAAGCTTTACCTCAGCTGATGATTTTTAGCCTCCATCTGAAAGGCCTCCAGCTTCCCCACAGAGCTGTAAATTGATATGCCCAAGAACCACTTGGCCAGGTCTGGCAAGTGTCATTCCAGGTCAGCTGCTGACACAGCTGGACGGCCTCCTCACAAACAGTGGGAAGCAGAGTGGCACAGGCTACAGTGAATAAATACTATTATTAGCACCATGCCACTCCAAGCTCCCCAACCACTCCAAGCCATCCAGGAGCCTCCAGGCATCTCCAGACTGGGAAGAAAAACACCACCTTTCCACCCATCTAATTTAAAAAAATCTACATAGTGTCTCTGTGAGTCCAACCCGCTCAAAGTTCTCTACACAGTCACACAACACCTGCCCTGCTTAGGGAGTCTCAGAGCAGAGTTTGCCATGCCCCTGGGATTCCCTGTGGTAGGTACAGCAAACATACTGGGCAGCTCAAAAAATGTATGTGTATGTATAAGTGTACGTGTATGTATAACTATATGTGTATGTATAAGCATTTGCATATATGTATGGATCCTACAGTTCTATAGGTTGAAAATTCAGAGTCAAGCTATCAGTAGAACCACTCTATCTCAAAACCTCTTCCATCCTCTTCTGGCTCCTGCCCCTTCTTGGCTTATGGCAATATAACTCCACCAGCTGATTTTAGCTTCCTGGGCCATTATCCCTGGTGTTGCCCCCAGAGTCTACTAAGGACGCCAGTCATTGAATTTGGGGGGCCCCTTCTACTAATCTGGCCATCTTAAAAAATTGTATCTGCAAAAACTATTTCCAACTCAGGGCATGTTCTAAGGCTCCAGGTGGATGTGAAGTGGGAGGAGTGAGCCACTGTTGCACCCAGAACTTGAAAGGAAGGATGGAGGAGGGGATGGGGATTTCCCAGATAAGGTCAGATGCTGCAGGGAGTCTTAAGTGAGTGGACAGGTGGAGATCGGGGATGCATCCAGGAACTGAAGACAGCACAGCAGAAGCCAGGGTGGAAGAGGAATTATGGTAGGATTGAACCTGGGACAAGGCAAGAAGAGACAGTAATGTAGTGGGATGGGGGATGAGACCAAACCCTAAAGGACAGCTGTGACAAAGAGCGGGGCTTTCAGCAATGGGTAGCAGGGAGTCACCTCACTCACTTCTGTCCCTTGCCTCTACTCATTGTCAAGTCAGGGGACCCAGAGCTTTACAAGGGGAGTTGGATCTGACTGCCCAGCTCTCACAGAACCCATTTTCCATAGCCTTAAGTCACTGAGATTCTGCGCGACAATGACTGAACCTCAGCCTGTGTCCCTACCATCTTATGTCTCGCTTGAAGCAGCTTGCTTGTGTTTATGTGTCTAGACAAGATCAGGAAACTATTCCTCTCAGTAGCTTCACAACCATCCCTAACTCACTTGACTTTCGAGTAGTTGAGACCAGGTAGGCATGATCATATATGATATTAACCCTAGCACTTGGGGACTAAGGCAGGCAAATCTCTGTGAGTTCAAGGCCAGCCTAAAGGAATTCTAAGCTGGCTAAAACTACAGAGAAAGACCCTGTCAAAAAAAAATCCAGATTGCCAAGTAGGGTTGATTACAGTTGACTTTTGATAGAGCAGAAGTAAGTTCCAAAGCCCTATGGGGAACCTCACATCTCTGACTTCCCTGTTCCAGAGTGTAAGGTTTCACTACCTCATTTCTTTTCCTAAATTTTTAGAAATTATTTTATGTGTATGAGAGTTTTCCCTGCATATATATATATGTATATATATATGTATATATATGTGTACAAAGACATATATACATATATATAAGATATATATATGTATATATGTATATATAGATAGATACATATATGTGTGTGTGTGTGTGTGTGTGTGTGTGTGTGTGTGTATGTCTTTATACCATTTGTGTGCATTGCCCATTAAAACCAAAAAAGAAAGTTGTATTTCCTGGAAACTGGAATTACGTTTGTGAGCTGCCATGTAGGTGCTGGGAACTGAACCTGGGTCCTCTGGAGGGTCAGCCAGTGCTCTTAACCCCTAAGCCATTTCCCCAGCCTCTCCCTCACCTCTTACATTGAATTTACCAACCCTCACTGAAATGCTCCTGGGTTGTTTTACAGGCAGCCGCACTCGTTCATATCTATACTGATGGCTCTGTGTTGGTGGCACATGGTGGCAATGAACTGGGACAAGGTATTCACACCAAAATGTTACAGGTAAAATCAAGAAAATTCATCTTTCCACACATTGTAGACGTGACTGAAACTTGGGATATCTTTTAAGGTAAATGATGACGGTACATTCAAACAGAAAGACCTTGACTAGCTGAAAAGCTTCTTGCATATAAACTACAGTGAATACTGTGACAGAAATCCCATGCATATACAAATGCTCCTGGAACTTGGCCAGGAGTGAGAGGTAGAAGCCACCACTCATGAGCCAGCAGGAACACTATGACTGAGGCTCCACACACCCACATGAGCTAACAAGGAATTCGAGAGAGCCAGTGACTCAGGAGGCAGAGACAGGCAGACCTCTGAGTTTGAGACAAGCCTTATCTACAGAGCAAGTTCCAGGACAGGCAAGAACTACAATAGTGAAGCCCTGTCTCAGAGGACCAAAAAAGAAGAAAAAGAGGGGGAAAGAGGAAGAAGAAAGAACAAAGAAAGGAAAAAGAAAATAAAAAGGGAAATCAACAGAAAAGTTCATTTGTGTGTGTTTACCCCGGCTCATGCATGTCCATGCACGCTCAGATAGTACATGACATATGTGGAGGTCGGAAAACACTTTAGTCAGTTCTCTCCTCCACCACCTGAGTTCTGGGTATCTAACATAGGTCTTCAGGCTCGGCAGTAAGAACCTTTACCCGCTGGGCCAACTGACCGGCCCTGACCTGTATGTATGTATATATATATATATATATAT
>NW_022196896.1:84660046-84661225 GCF_008632895.1 Mastomys coucha
TATATATATATATTGGTTTTTCGAGACATGGTTTCTTTCACGGTATCCCTGGCTGTCCTGGAACTCACTCTGTAGACCAGGCTGGCCTCGAACTCAGAAATCCCCCTGCCTCTGCCTCCCAAGTGCTGAGATTAAAGGCGTGCGCCACCACCACCCGGCCCTGACCTATAATTTTAAAGATAAATGATCTCAGAAAGAAAAAAAAAGCAGAATTCTTTGAATTAAACACATTCAACATAATGATGGACCCATCAGATTATTACCGTGTAGCTTTCATGGCTGGCCCCTTAGCTCTCTTAGAACACGCCTCCCACGTTACACATGCTCTAAAGGACTCCTCCTTCAGGCATGCTCAGCCCTCTCCTCCTTGCTCACACTCCTGCCACAGACAGGCCCAGTGACCCGTGAACCCCATCGACTGCAGGAAAGAAAGCATATGATTCATGCCAGGTCAACCAGCCTCCTTTTCTAAAACAGATAGGCAGCTGCTCTGAGAGAGGAATCTTTCTCCAGGGATTGTTTAGCAAGTAGCTGAAGGTCAGGGGTCAGCAGTAGCAATTCTGTGCAGTGGGCAAGCCTACCGACTGTTGTAAATAATATGGCCATGGAGAAAGAAAGGAAAACAAAGGCCAGAGGCAGAGTAAGGACCCTAATGCCATAAAGTCCCTAGGGACAGACATGCTTGTCAGCCCTCTGGCCCCTTTTTGGTTGTTTTGCTTTGTTTGAGGCAGGTTCTCACCTTGTGTCCATCGCTTTTCCAAAGGGTCTGTCCAAGTCCAAGTCCTCATATCCGGCAGCTCACAGCAGCCTGTAGTTCCCGCTCCAGACCGGCTTTTGCGGAGTCTTCCTCTTTTTCCTTCTATTTTTTGCCATATTTTTCTAGTATTTGCTGTTCACTTTTAAATTTTCTATTCTTTTCCTCTCAGCTTCTCTGAGGGGCACCTATAAAAATTAAGATAATAAAAGGGGGGTAGCATTGTCACGGGTAGTAGCACAGGCACTTGGGATGGAGACTAAGTGGATCTTCGTGAGTTCGAGGCCAGCCTGGACTACAAAGCGAGTTCTAGGACAGAGCAACATTGTGAGATCCTGTCTCAGAGAAGAGTAAGAGGAGAAGGAGAAAAGAAAGGAAGGAAGGAGGGGAAGGAAGGAGCGGGAAGAAGAGAAAGAGAGGGAAGG
>NW_022196896.1:84661258-84663049 GCF_008632895.1 Mastomys coucha
GGAGGGAGGGAGGGAGGGAAGGAGAAAGGGAGGGAGGGAGGGAGGGAAGGAAGGAGAAAAGGAGAGAGGGAGGGAGAAACCACACAATAGCTGACAAGATGGCTCAGTGGGTCAAGGATGCTTGCCACCAAGCCTAACCACTGGAGTTCAAGCCCCAGGACCCATGTGGTAGAAAGAAAGAACTAACTCCTGAAAGTTGTCCTCTGATCTCCACATGGATGCTTTGGCATACATACACAGTCGTTAAAAACTAAATTAAAATGTAATAAAAATTGTTTTTAAAATAAATTGTTTTTTTTTTCCCTATGCAATCTAATGGCTTAAGATCTTGTAGAATTCTTTATTGGATTTGAACTATGTCCTTCCTCACAGGTGGCCAGCCGTGAACTGAAAATACCCATGTCCTACCTGCACATCTGCGAAACAAGCACAGCCACGGTGCCCAATACCATCGCGACAGCGGCATCCGTCGGAGCGGATGTCAATGGCAGGGCTGTGCAGGTGACTGCTCCCATCTCTGTCCTGGGTGAACTTTACCACACCTCTGGTTTCTTTTTTTTTTGTTTGGTTTTTTGTTTTGTTTTTGTTTTTGTTTTTTGAGACAGAGTTTCTCTGTGTAGTCCTGGCTGTCCTGGAACTCACTCTGTAGACCAGGTTGGCCTCAAACTCAGAAATCCTCCTGTCTCTGCCTCCCAAGTGCTGGGATTAAAGGCATGCGCCACCACCGCCCCAGGTTGGTTTCTTATCTTTACACAGGCACTGTGGTTGGCTTCAGGGTCGTGATCTATCGCCGAATGAGTTACTTTTCTATTCCTGTACAAAACACCGTGACCAAGTTAACTTAGAGAAAGAAGGGTTGTTTGGGGCTTATGATGCCAAAGAGATGAGAGTCCATCACCATCCTGGTGAGGACGCATGGCAGCAGGCAACTGGAGCAGCAGCGGAGAGCTCACATCTTAGACCACAGGCAGGAAGCAGAGAAGGGACTAAGAATGGTGGGAGTCTTTGAACTGGAAAAGCCCACCCCCAGTTGTCATTCTTCCTAAGCCTCCCCAGTCAGCACCAACTGGGGACCAAGTACTCAGAGACTCTCGGAGATGTTTGTTACTCAGACCACCACAGTTACTAAATAAAAAGTTAGACAACCAATATATTGGGAGCATATATGATTTAGAGTACGGTAATAATACATAGACCCAGAATATAATGGTTCAGACACGAAAGTCCCTTCTCATGCACATATCTGAGTCCAGAGGGAGTCTCCGGTCGGTCAGGCATCCAGACTGATAGTGTGGCTCCATTAGTGTGGCTTTCAATGTGGATCTGAGCTCCACCATTTCGACTACATGAAGTCATGCATAAGGAAGATTCCAGGCTAGGCCTGGAAGTGATGTGAGTTGCTTGTACTCGTAGCCTCTTAGTAAGAGTTAGTCTCTGTTTCAATCTACATACTCTACAGACAAGGAAAGTTGATGACCACAGAAGACAGGGGAGGTGTATGTCCAGCTCCTATGAAGGAGGGAGACTTCAATCGGGTGAATAGGAACTCTGTTTCTGGGGGACACTGAAGAAGCTTTAAGACCCAACAGTGTAGAAACATACTTGTTTCCCTGGCCTGGTGAGCTCATACAGGCTGACTAACTGAGCCCAGCCCAGCCCAGCCCAGCCTAGCCCAGCCCAGCCCAACAGACATACTAATTACACAGTGGCCACCAGTGCCCCTGCCAGAACACTCAGAGCCACCTTCTCTTGGAACTGTTTTAATTAGCATACAAAGTAATGGGTTTCTTT
>NW_022196896.1:84663080-84671743 GCF_008632895.1 Mastomys coucha
ATTAAAGGCGTGCGCCACCACCGCCCGGCTAATGGGTTTCTTATTAATTTAACTGATTTGGGAATACTGATATTTTAGTTTGATTTGTTATATTTTTTTATTATTTTAGTATGTTACTGTTTTTTTTTTTTAATGTTTATGGGTATTTTACCAGCATGTATGTCTGTGAACCACATGCATGCCTGGTGCCTGCTGGAGAGCAGGGTAGGGTATTAGATCCTCTGGACCTGGAGCTACAGAGCTGCCCTGTGGGTGGCAGGAACTGAACTCAGTTCCTCTGGAAGAATAGCCAGTGCTTTTAACTGCCAAGCCATTTCTCCATCCCTGGGACCTTTTTGAGACAGCATCTCACTCCGTAGCTCAGGATGCCTTACAACATGTTGTACATCCCCAACTGACCTCAGACTCGTGACAGTCACCTATAGAATCACAGGTGTGCACTGCCACACCTACATCTATGTTCTTTTGAATTAGTAGTCACTGAATTTGTCATGCTTCTTCTATGATAAACACTTTTTCCACTGGAGCATTGTGGGAATGCATATTCCTGCAGACCACTATAACTGCCACAATAACTGCCTTCAAACCAGTCTTACCTATGTGAGAACAATTCTGGGCCAGGGGGCGGGGGTGCACAAAACTAGTGGGTTTTTCTCAGAACAAATGTATGAAAAAGCTCAAATCCATTAGCTTATATTTGAGTAGGCTCTAACACAAGAGGTGGTCAGGCCAGGCACTGTGGAGTTGTTAGCTTAGCTAAGAGTTAGAGCATCTAGTTTTAGGATCAGAAACTGTGGGTTTATAGTTCTGGTTTTGTTTATTTGGTTTGGTTTGGTCTGTTGGAACTGTCCTGGAACTTGCTGTGGAGACAAGCTAGTCTCAAACTCAGAGATCCTCCTGCCTCTGCCTCCTGAGTGCTGGGATTAAAGGTGCACACCACCACTGCCCAGCTTAGTTCCATTTTGTTTGTTTGTTTGGTTGATTTTTTTAAGATTTACTTTTTATTTTATGGGTATGGAGTTTTTTGCCTGCATATGTCTTAGAATCAACTTTCTCATTTTCTCACATCAAACCCAAAGTAGCTTCATGAGAGACAGATTGACAGGTGGGGGGATGGGCAGAGAGTCGAAAATTTTAGACCAAAAAGGATAGTGGCCTGTCATTGTAACAAGCACAAATTTGAATGAAGATATAGTGTTTATTCTATTAATTTTAATAACTGGAAGGCACAAAGTAAAGTTCAAAGATGTAGCTAAAGAAAAGAGAGAAGCAAGGTCTGGATATTCTCTGAAAGAGGATCTGAGAGTAGAGATTTGGACGATTTTCACAGGAAGTGAAGCAAGATGGGGAGAGCAAGTCCCGTAGTTGATGCTAACCTGTGGTCGACTAAGATCCTTTGCCACAAATCCTAACCACAAGGCTTTCTTATTTATTTCTTCTAGAATGCCTGTCAGATCCTTCTCAAACGTCTTGAGCCTGTCATTAAGAAAAACCCAGAGGGGACATGGAGAGACTGGGTAGGCGCTCCTCTTTGTCTCTGGGCCACAGCAGTGAGCAGCCACCCACATAAGACAGTTCCTCTAAGTCTCTAGCCACAGCTTTGGAAGGTTCTCTGAGCTGGGTCTCTGTTAGCTGGGAAGAGGAAGGGTGCGTGCAGAGCATCCAGAAGCCGCCCACTCAGCATATAGGGGAAAGAAGAGGGAAGGGCCACACAAAACACTGATGCTCTGAGCAGGAAAAGAACTGAAGACATCTCAAAGGAAATGACCTCACAGATCCTACACTTTTTTATTAAATTATTATCACACACCTACACACTCATACACACTCACACACACTCATACACACACCACCTTATATTGTTAACACTCAAAAATTAACCCGAAATACTTTTCTTTTCTTTCTTCCCCCCCTGCCCCCCCCCCCAGACTGGGTTTCTCTTCATAGCCCTGGCTGTTCTGGAACTCACTCTGTAGACCAGGCTGACCTTGAACTCAGAGATCCACCTGTTTCTTCCTTCCCAAAGTTGAGATTAAAGGCATGCGCCACCACTACCCAGAACAATTACCTGGTTTTTGTTTGTTTGCTTGCTTTTGTTTTGGTTTTGGGTTTGTTTTTTTTTTGTTTTTTTTTTTGGTTTTTCAAGACAGGGCTCCGTGTACTTCTGGCTGTTCTGGGCTCTGTAGACCAGGCTAGCCTCGATCTCAGAAATCTGCTTGCGCCTCCCAAGTGCTGGGATTAAAGGCGAGCGCCACCACTGCCCAATTACCTGTTTTTAAAAGATTTAAATATTTGTATTTTGTTTGTGTGTTTTACCTGCTATGATGGGTGGTGTCAGAGCAAGGCTTCTATACCAAGGTGTGGAGATAAATTTTTATATGTAAAATATGTGCCAGGCAGTGGTGACACACACCTTTAATCCCAGCACTTAGGAGGCAGAGGCAGGCGGATTTCTGAGTTTCAGGTCAGCCTGGTCTACAGAGTGAGTTCCAGGACAGCCAGGGCTATACAGAGAAAACCTGTCTTGAAACTCCCCTCCCACCCCCCAACCCCCGTCAAAAAAATAAATGCTCATTCCCACCTAACAAGTGGTATATCTATTGAATCTCTCTTAAATATGCCTATTCCACAGATAGAAGCAGCATTTGAACAAAGAATCAGTCTTTCAGCCACTGGATACTTCAGGTAAAACTCAAAAAATATCTTGGCTTAGGTAAGATACTATGTGGTGATTGGGTTGCTTTGGGCCTCAGTCCTCATTGATAAATAAGATTGTACTATATAATTATGGGAGTCTATTCTAGGCCCAAAATTGTGTAAATTCACATATAGTTAAAGAAATGTTAAACAATTAACAACTCAAACAGGATTAAAGACACTGGTCTATCTACTATGATTTACATTTATTTGTTTGTTTGTTTATTCTGGGCCTGGGGAATTGAACCTAGGACCTTGCACATGGCAGACAAGCACTCAGCCGCTGACTTACACCCTCAGCCCTTACTGTTCTTTATTGTGAGTAGTGAATAGATGTCATCACCAGAACTTGCTACTCAACTTTTCCAATCTCCCTTTCTTTATTATAATACCTTTCTCCTGGGCTGGAGAGATGGCTTAGCGGTTAAGAGCACCAACTGCTCTTCCAGAGGTCCTGAGTTCAATTCCCAGCAACCGCATGGTGGCTTACAACTATCTATAATGGGATCTGATGCTCTCTTCTGCTGTGTCTGAAGAGAGCAATGGTGGTGTACTCATATGCATAAAATAAACAAATCTTAAAAAAAATACAATAAAACCTTTCTCCTTTGAAGCAGGTTTTGGGGGATAAGGTAAAAATCACTTCTCTTCATATATGCAGGGTTGATTGATAGGGGGTTGCCCCCAGTAAATTCATGTTCAATATATACAGAAAGCAAAGAGGGGTAACTATCAAATTCAAGAAGGATATGGCACTACAGTTACACTTTAGCCAAATAAACCCTCAAACTACACAGGCATGCACAGAAGGAAACGCTCATCCTCGTTTAGCACATAACCACGAGGTGAATGCCAGAAAACAACTTGAATGAGCTAAAAACAAAAACAAAACAAAACAAAACAAGAAACTAGTTGAAATGCGCATCAGACAGCTGAAATGTTATTGTTAAATTGTGGTAATTTGTTTAAACGCACAGACGTTGATGTTTTCTGTGCCACCCCCACCTCATCTAAAGGACTTTATTCCCTCAGGGGCTACAAGGCCTTCATGGACTGGGAGAAGGGAGAGGGAGACCCATTCCCATACTACGTCTATGGAGCTGCGTGTTCTGAGGTTGAAATTGACTGCCTGACGGGTGCTCACAAGGTAGGTCAACACTGCCCTGGGCAAGTTAGATCAGCAACCCAACTGGCACTGTGTAGAAAGTGGTCCAGCATCCGTACATAACGCACAAAAGAGAAGACGATTCTCTCCATCCCAAGGGAATTTCAAGAAATCCAGTCTTCTCTTGGAATCGTCACATAAAATAATAGTAATATAGTAGTCAAAGGGGAATGGCTGTGACCGGCTGAGTGTAATTAGTGTGTTAAAGTGACCACTGCATTTCAGACGACAAAGTCACTTCCCCAAGTTTTACCTAGAAGCAGGTTTTATTCCTCAAAGGGAAATAGGTTGTCCAGGTGAGATCATTTAGCTCAGCCGATGTCCATCCATAGTCATTATTCCAAGGGCAGTATGGATGGCCAAAGCGATAGACTGGGGTGGGGTGGGGTCCGGAAAGAATCTTGTGCCTGCTATTGCTCATCAAGAATCACCTACATAGACAGGGAACATATCTATCTAGGCCAAGTCAGCATCAATTGCACCATAAATGGTAAGCCTGTGGCTTATATTCCAGCTACCATTCTGGAGACAAGGACAACAGAAATATTAAATAGAATAAAATATAACCAAGGTGTAGTAAGTTGTTTCACTAGAGAAATTAAGATGGCTGCAACATATCAAAATACTTCTATTTACTTGCTGTTACTTAACTTCTCTTCCACATCAATATTATAAAAAAATATATATATATATTGTTTGAGACGGGATCTTAGGTAGCCTAAGCTGCCCTTGAACTCACTATGTAGTCAAAGATAATCTTGAACTTCTGATCTTCCTGCTTCCATCTCTCAATTGCTGGGCTTGTAAGTCTATGCAGCCAAGTCCAGTGTGGGTGGGTGCTGGTGGTCACACCCACAGGCTTCTGCGTGCTCAGCGCGCACTCTACCAGACAAGCCACACCCCCAGCCCATTTATGGTGCGCGCCTTTAATCCTAGCACTTGAGAAGCAGAAACAGGCAGATTTCTGAGTTCAAGGCCAGCCTGGTCTACAGAGTGAGTTCCAGGACAGCCAGGGCTACACAGAGAAACTGTCTTGAAAAATCAAAAAACAACCAAAAAAAAAAAAGACACAGTAAATAAAGAACGTCTGAAGAGAAATGCCCCCCTGTTTAATTCAGGTTTCCCTTTAAGATACATTAATATTATGTCAACACGTTTTTTACATTCATTTTCCCTGGGGGTGGGGCATGCCATATGACACATGTGGAGATCGGAAGGCGACTTGTGAGAGAAGACTCATTCCTTCCACTTCACGGGCCCCAAGGGCTCAAACGCAGGCTGCCAGGCCTGGCAGCAAACACCTTTAACTGCTGAGACATCTGGCCTCCCTCTGTGGCTCCACTTTTATTTGAGGTCATTTTTAAGAGGAAAACTCACGTGGTCACAGACTGTTCTTAGACTCTGTTTTCTGGTGTTTTTCACACTGAGACACACATAGATAGTGATGTTTGTGCAGCAGCCCTGGGGATGTCAACCTGGGCCTGCCTCAGGCTCCCCTCAAGGCCCACAGCCCAGTGTCTCTGCTTTCCTGAGGCTCTGCCTGAATGAGAGGCTGGTTTTGGTGATCAGCTAGTTAGACATAAGACCCTCCACACTGACATGTGTGTTGTCGAATTTAGCAAATAAAAACAAGGCTAGCTAATTAAACTTGAATTTCAAGTAAACAACAAATATGTTTCCAGCATAAATATGTCCCACATAAGTCTTGGGACATACTTATTTTATCTGTCAACTCTGTCTGAAGGCTTTAAAGTGAATCCTTAAAGAAACAAACACAGGAATCTTCCAGAATACATGGTGTTAAAATCTGGTCTTTTCTGTGCCTTCCAGTTTATACATATAAGTAAATGTTCAGAAATTTCAGTATTAATGTTGATCCATGAAAATAGTTTACTCTATTCAGAGACATTAAATGGCCCACTATGGACAGTTCTGTGAGGCACTGGATGTCCAGCTGTTAAGCAATGGTTCCTACCTACCATGCCACCATCTCTTTCCACCGTGCAATACCACAGCACAAACTATGCCAAATGTCAAGGTGAGTGTACAGTAGGGAGGGCTGAGGTGACTCCAGCCCCTACCCAGGTTGAGAAAGAAGGCTGATTCTAGGGGGTTGGAGAGATGGCTCAGTGGTTAAGAGCACTGACTGCTCTTCCGAAGGTCCTGAGTTCAAATCCCACCAACCACATGATGGCTCACAATCATCCATAATGAGATCTGATGCCCTCTTCTGGAAGAAGGAGGAGGAGGAGGAGGAGGAGGAGGAGGAGGAGGAGGCAGCTGATTCTAGGCCCAAGACCAAGGAGAGAATCGCCACTAGGACATGGTGGGGAACCACCTGTAGCCCCAACATTTGAGCTTGCTGTGTAGCAAGACTCCATTTCAAAAGTTACAAAGAGAAGGGCCCTTCTGAGCATGGTGTTCTGAAGCTGCAATCCCAGCCCTGTAAAGGTGCAAGGCAGAGGATTTGAAAAGGACATTTACAGCTAGGCTCTGAGCCAGCCTAAGCTACATGAGAACCTGTTGGAAGGAAGTAAGGAAAAAAGGAAAGAAGGGAGGGAGAAAAGGAGAAAGAGACAGGAGGGAGGGATTTCCAATGCAAAGACTAGAAAGGAGGAGCCCAGTCAATTAAGTCTAAACAGAAAAAGGTGTTACCAGAATAAATACTGATGAATGGTTGACAAAGAAAGTCCAGAGGTGGGGGCTGAAGAGATGGCTCAGGGATTAAGAGCACTGACTGCTCCATGAGGTCCAGCTGTGGGGCATTTTCTCAGTTAGTGATCAAGGGGGTGGTGCCATCCCTGGGCTGGAAGTCTTGGGTTCTATAAGAGAGCAGGCTGAGCAAGCCAGGGGAAGCAAGCCAGCAAGGAGCATCTCTCCATGGCCTCTGCATCAGCTCCTGCTTCCTGACCTGCTTGAGTTCCAGTCCTGACTTCCTCTGGTGATGAACAGCCATGTGGAAGTAAGCTGAATAAACCCTTTCCTCCCCAACTTGCTTCATGGTCATGATGTTTGTGCAGGAATAGAAACCCTGACTAAGACACTCATGAATACCACTAGAGTCATGAAGCCAGGTTAAGAATCGGGTGGACAGGCAGGCTCAATTATTTACCAGGTGACTCACTCATGCGCCAGCATGCCCTGGACTTTGGAGTAACTAGCAGGAATTAGAACAATAAATGCTGAAGATCTTCCAGGTCGGCCAAGCCTGGCCCCAATGGGAAGTTTTTCAGATATGTTTCCAGCTCTGAAACAGAATATTCGGGGCAGTGGTTCTGGGATTGCAAGAAACTTTGTAATTCATTTCTTCATTGAGGGGATTGAAGGAGAGGGGACATGGACACCCCCGTACACATGTGCAGGTTAGACAGCTTCTGTAATTCAGGTCAGACACATGGGTTCAGGGTTTGAACTCAAGGTCACCAGCTGTGGCGGCAATTGCCTTTGTTATGAACTAAGCTGAAAATAAATTTTACTAGGACCTTATGCATACTAGACAAACACTCTAATACTCAGCTATATCCTCTACACCTTAAAATAGTATTTTATTTCAAGTTTTTACAAAGAAGTAATCTTTTTATCTGTCTCAGAAAATCAGAACCGACATTGTCATGGATGCATGTTGTAGCCTGAATCCAGCCATTGATGTTGGCCAGGTAGGTGGTGGCCCAACTGGGTGGAAACCCCTTCTTAAGAGTGGCCGCAGGGTAATTAAGGCTTAAAACTGTCCCCCTTCAGATCGAAGGTGCATTTATTCAAGGAATGGGCCTTTATACCACCGAGGAGCTACTCTACTCTCCAGAGGGAGAGCTGTACTCTCGAAGCCCAGACAAGTACAAAATCCCAACTGTCGCTGATGTCCCAGAGCAGTTTAACGTGTCCTTGCTGCCATCCTCTCAGACCCTGCTCACTCTCTACTCGTCAAAGGTAAGCACGTGAACCAGCCTGTCCACCTGCAGCAGCCCAGGAGCATGGCCAGAGAAAACCACCAGACAAAACAAAGACTGACGCTCGTGGTCATCTGGACTAGGCCCCTTGGAGACCACCCGCCTAGGAAAACCTGGGGTCTAGGAAAGAGAAATCACTCCTGAGAGCAACCCTGGGTCCTGGTTTTATTAACACCTTCTCTCTCTGGATATTAGAGAAAAGCTTGGACTTATTGAAAGACTAACTCTTCTTTTTTCTTAAGATTTGTTCATTTATTTTATGTATATGAGTACACCATTGCTCTCTCTTCAGACACACCAGAAGAGGGCATCAGACCCCATTACAGATGGTTGTGAGCCACCATGTGGTTGCTGGGAATTGAACTCAGGACCTCTGGAAGAGCAGTTAGTGCTCTTACTCACTGAGCCATCTCGCCAGCCCTCGAGAGTAACACTTTTATTTTAAAACTTTGTGTCTTTTTTTTCCTTCCTTCTTTCCCTTTCTTCCTTTCTTTCTTTCTTTCTTTCTTTCTTTCTTTCTTTCTTTCTTTCTTTTTTGTTTGTTTTGTTTTTTCCTTTTGGGGGAAGGTGTTTTTTCGTTTTTTTTTTTTGAGACAGTTTTTCTCTGTGTAACCCTAGCTATCTTAGAAGTTGCTCCGTAGACCAGGCTGGCCTTGAACTCACAGAGATCTACCACCAGCCTGTGCCTCCAAGGGCTGGGATTAAGGCTTGCACCATAACTGCCCACCATCTATTTCTTTTTTAAGTTTTTTGTTTTTTTGTTTTTGAGATGGATTGTAGCCTGCACAGTCTTCTCGCAGGGAAGAAGACACGCGGACACTAGGTTCCTTCTGCAGCAACTGTTTATTTGTCTC
>NW_022196896.1:84672421-84674463 GCF_008632895.1 Mastomys coucha
CAAACAGTTGTTTAGGCGCCATCTTGCCATGGCGAATGCCTCTCAAGATTCACGGCTCCCCACAATGGATCTTACAGAATGACTTCAAACTCAAACTCCTAATCCTCCAGCCTCCACCTCCCAAGGGCTGGGATGACAAACATGTGCCGCCATGCACAGCTGTCATCTAAGAACTGAGAAGACAGCAGGACCTAGAGAAATGGCCCCCAGCTCCATCAGTAAGGCACCTGCCTTGAAAGCACAAGAGTATCAGCTTGATCCCTAGAACTCACATAAAAATTCTGGGTGTCACATACTCTTGTAACCCCAGCACTGGGGAGGCAGAGACAGGAGGATCTCCCAGGCTCTCTGGCCAGTTGGTCTAGCCTAATTGGTAAACTCAAGGCCAGGGAGAGACTCTGCCTCAAAGGAGGTAGAGAGCATTTCCAAGAATAGCAAATTTGAAGGTTCTCTCTGACCACCACACACATGCACACCTGTGCTCATGCACCTACACACATACGAATAAAAAGGGGTGGGTGGAGGAAGAAGGTAATATTGAACTGGGTGTAGTAGATAGAACCAATAGACCCAGCAGAGGGTAGGCTAAAACCTGCTTGGGCTATGTAGAGTTCCAGAGCAGCACAAGCTAGCCATGTCTCAAAAAAAAAAAAAAAAGGAAGAAGAAATGAAATTGAAGACACAATACCACTGAAATTGTACATCAGTGGACTGAAGACCTGGGTTCCTACCCCAGGCCACCATCCTCCTTTGCTCTCAGGTAAATTGCCTACCTCTGAGGGACTCTTCAGCCAAACCCAGAAATGAATCTAAAACAGCTGGTACCAACTGTGGCGAGAATATCCTAGCCCCTACCAAGACATACAGACAGGCAGGCAGGCAGACAAGCATGCATGAGTGAGGAAACACACACACACACACACACACACACAGGAAACTGATAATATCCAGATGTATTTCTGGCTAACAGAATTTAAAGAATTTTGCTTGGAGGCCAGGGGTATGGCTGAATAGCTTCAGTATTTGAGACACCTCCTACAATAAAGAGTCATGTGACTTCAAATGTCAATAGTGTCAGGAAGCAAAGACACTAGCCAACCCTTAATAATGACTAAAGGAAAGGAACAGCAAATTAAAATAAAGGTCAACTTTGTTTGCCTTGCATTATGCAGATCATGATAAACCTCAGATAGAAACCTCACCAAGGTGTGAGGTATAAAGTCTTCCTTAAAAATCTTTGGGGAAGAGCTGGAAAGATAGTTCAGGGGTTAAGAGCACTGGCTACTCTTCCAAAGGCCATGAGTTCAATTCCCAGCAACCACACAGTAGTTCAAGACCACCTGTAATTGGATCCAATGCCCTCTTCACATAAAATAAATAAATCTTTAAAAAAATAATCTTTGGGTAAACTTCTAGATAGGAATTGGTTTTTGGGATTTTTTTGTTTGTTTGTTTTTTTGTTTTGTTTTGTTTTTTTAAGATTTATTTACTATATGTAAGTACACTGTAGCTATCTTCAGACACACCAGAAGAGGGAGTCAGATCTTGTTACGGATGGTTGTGAGCCACTATGTGGTTGCTGGGAATTGAACTCAAGACCTCCCCGCTGAGCCATCTCTCCAGCCCCAGTAGGAACTGTTACATCTCAAACATTTAACATACCAAAGTAGATGTGACTGCCAGGTTCTCCCAGCATCCCTCAGTCCCTACCTATTAAAAGATATGGCTGGCATACTCTACCCCTATCTTAAGCTTCTCCAGTCCAGAGCCTGGGCTGCCCTTCGCCCAGCTGCCCTTCCTATATAATGCAGTCATTTTGGTTACCAGCCCCTTTTAGTCTACCCTCTACCCTCATGATCTATTGGTCTCCTGGCCCTCCCTCTCCCTTCTCACATTGCCTGGTCATGTTCACTCTGGACTCTCCCACATAATCTGCCTTTGCTCCCCTTTTTCTCTACAATAAACCTTCTCCTAGGAATAGTCATGTCCTTCTTCTTTCTTTCTCATTTACTTTACTTTTTCTTTTTTTTTTTTTTTTTTTT
>NW_022196896.1:84674526-84684585 GCF_008632895.1 Mastomys coucha
TTTTAAGATTTATTTACCATTATAAATAAGTACATTGTGGCTGTCTTCAGACGCACCAGAAGAGGGTGTCAGATCTCATTATGGGTGGTTGCTGGGATTTGAACTCAGGACCTTTGAAAAAGAAGTCAGTGCTCTTACCCGCTGAGCCATCTCACCAGCCCCTACTTTTATTTTTCATTCAGGAATAAATTGATTTTCTTTTCTGAAACAAGAAAAATATATCTGCAAGAATTTCATCATTTCCAAACTGAATTCCCCTTCAGCCTAGGTATCACCTCTGGACTTGGGTTGGCAAGGTCATCACAGATTCAAAGGGAGGGGCACCAACAGGGCCTTCAGACTCCTGCTGGACTAGAAGCCATCTGAGGGGGGAAGGCCAGAGGCAACCCAGAGCCTACAGAGAACAGCTTTAGGTTGAGAGCACCCAGGCAAGGCATCCAGCATGGTGGGCAGGCCGGTAAGCCCAACACTCAATAGGTAGAGGTAGAAGGATCGTGAATTAATGCCAGCCTAGGCTACAAAGCAAGATCTCTCTGGAAAAGACACAAGGACCAAGAAGGACATGGTGACTAGTGAGTCCCTATGGTCCTGGCACTCGGGAGGTAAAAAGCAGGAAGACGTTTGGATATCCAAAGCCAGCCTGGTCAACGCCATAGTACATTTCACAGTCTGGGTTCCACAGTAAGACCTTGTCTCAGAGACCAAAAAATGAAAATAAACATTGCTTGCTTACTGTGCACACAGCCCCTGGTTCAATCCCCACCACCACCAAAAACAAAACAAAAGCCACAAATACAGAAACTCTTCTGAAAAAGAAGGAGGATCTGGTTATTTTGGGTGCATTCATGGAAGGTAACAATTATCCACAATCGAAGAGCTGCCTGCTCAGACAGACCGTGGAGGAGGTCTCTGTCTCTCCACAGTCCCCATTTCTCCTCTCCTTGCTGTCTTTCACCTGCCCACACCTCACTCGAATTCCCTGCCCACTGCCTACACATGAAGGTCTGTCACCGCCCGAGTCTTCCTCTCCTACAGTACTGTACTGGTTAGTATGCTGTCTGCTAATGCAAGCCAGGGTCCTCTGGGAAGAGGAACTTCAACTGAGAAAATGTTTCTATCAGACTGGCAGGTAGGCAAGTTTGTGGGGCATTTTCTTGATTCGGGATTGGTGTGAGAGTACCCCTATGATTAGTCCCACCCCCGGGGCAGGTGGTCCTGTAAGAAAGCAAGATGAGCAAGCCAGTGAGCAGCATCCCTCCACAGCCTCTGCATTAGTTCCTGCTTTGAGCTCCTGCCCTGACTTCTCTTCATGATCAGGACCTGGAAGCCAAATAAACTCTTCCCAGGTAGCTGTTGATGGTGTTCTTTCATCCCAACAATGAAAGGCAAGCTCAGACAAGTGCACTGCTTCCTTTAGCCCCAGAATCACAATGAGGAATCATTTCCCGCTCTGCTTATGAAGTTGGCAAGTTCAAACCATTGACCGTTCTAATAAGGGTGCCCTTCTCTTACTCCACAGAAACACATGGACACCTGTATATGCACATACATGTAAACGCACATGCATCCCTTTCCCATAGAAGAAATACTTAACCCAGACAGAATTGAAGATGCAGAAAGTTCAAGTTTAAGAAGTGATTTATAGTCTGAATGCCAGGGATTATGGATACAGTGCTGAACGAGATGACACCCTGTCCCAAAGTAGCTTGTTGTCTAACTATAGAAGCTTTTAAAACAAATGTGTCGCAGAGGCGGGTGATCTCTGTGAGTTCAGCCTGGTCTACATAGTGAGTTTCAGACTAGCCAGAGCCACAAAGTGAGACCCTGTCTCAAAAAAGCCAATAAAATAGACAAATATGTTTTCTTGCAGGGCCTCGGTGAGTCTGGGATGTTCCTAGGGTCATCTGTGTTTTTTGCCATTGCTGATGCGGTGGCTGCGGCACGGAGACAAAGAGACATAGCCGAGGACTTCACAGTGAGGAGCCCAGCAACCCCAGAGCGGGTGCGGATGGCCTGTGCAGATCGGTTCACCGACATGGTAGGAAGCTGCATGTTCTGTTCCTGCAAGTTTACTTCTACCTTCTGCTCCCTTGGCTTCTTGTGTCTGTCTGTGACCTAACTTGTGTCGAATCAAGCTATAAAGTGATAGGGCGTGGTGGCAAACGCTTGCAATCCTGGCAGCTGGCAGGCTGAGGCTGAATTGTCCAGCAGTGGTTCAAACATTCATTCCCGTCTCCAGAACACAACAAAGAGGGCATCATCTGCCTCCACCCAGTGCCTCCTCCATGGACAGAGGCAGGGACCAGACACCTTGCAACTCAGGGCTCCTGCATAGCACTCTCCTGGCCTTGCTCATCACTTGGCTACTGTAAGGTCTACCTTGTTTCATACTCAAAAGTTTAAGCACGCCAGGCAGTGGTGGCGCATGCCTTTAATCCCAGCACTTGAGAAGCAGAAACAGGCAGATTTCTGAGTTCAAGGCCAGCCTCGTCTACAGAGTGAGTTCCAGAACAGCCAGGGCTACACAGAGAAACCCTGTCCCGAAAAAAAAAATGTCTAAGCACATGTGACCTTCAAAACAGTGCTCTCTGTCCCATTTCTGGAATGGAAGCAGAGTAAGGAAACTAAACCCACGTAATAAACAGCTCCTGGGAATTTTTCCTGCTCACCCGAGGCTCCTCCTCAGTCTTCTCAGGGCGTGGCTCCTAGAAAGTGGCCTCCTGCCTTTCCCCAGATTCAGGTTTTTAGCCAACTGGTTGTTTGGCAGAGCTGTCACATACAGTGGGAAGGAGTGGATCACTCCGCTCTTACTCATGGTTCAGGACAGGCAGCTGGGCTCCGAGGCATATGGGGTGAGACAGAGTTTTCTGCCAAGTCTGATGATTCCTTGCTGAGACCTTGTCAATACGCCCTGGTGGACACCAGTTGTCTACTGATTATGTAAATGCTCATCAACCGGATACTTCTGTCAATGTGAGAGTAGTCTCAAATTTTCTAAAATATTCATCAATGGCTCCTAGATATCACATCATGGTAGGACCTTTATTTCATATTGGAAGCCTCATTTTAACAGTGTTTTACATTTTGTCTTTATAAAAGTAACCCGTGCCAGGTGGTAGTGGCGTCCGCCTTTAATCCCAGCACTTGGGAGGCAGAGGCAGGCAGATTTCTGAGTTCAAGGCCAGCCTGGTCTACAGAGTGAGTTCCAGGATAGCCAGGGTTACACAGAAAAATCCTGTCTTGAAAAACAAAAACAAAAGTAACAGGTGCTATGCTTGGCGGAGCACTTGGTGGGGAGAAATAGGCTTCTGAGTTCAAAGCCAGCCTGGTCTACACAGTGGGTTCCGGAATCACCTGGTCTGCACAATGAGACACTGTTAAATAAACAAATAGATTAATTAAGTAAGTAAGTAACACATGTCCACTTTAGAAAAGAGTAAGATGGAACTTAAAATCAACCATAATCCTTTCAACTAGAAATCTTACATTTTTAGAATTTATTTTCTTACTTATCTATTTGATATTTATTTTTGTGTGTTTTTGCACATATGTACCCACCTCTGTGCGCAGATATCTGCAGACACCCATTTAGGCCATAAGACAGCATTGAATCCTTGGGAGCTGAATTTACAGGCAGTTGTGAGCCTGTGAGTTACGTGACATGGTTTCTGGGAATGAAACTCTGGTCCTCTGAGTTAACCACTGGGCCATCCCTCCAGCCCCATTATTATTACTTACTGTTATCATTATTGTAAATAAAGTTCCCTCACTGGGCCTAGAGCTCTCTGAATGGTTAGCTAAGCCAGTGGTTTGCAAATATCCTAATGCTGTGACCCTTTAATATAGTTCCTCATGTTGTGGTGACCCCTGACCATTGTCTTAGTCATGGTGTCTCTTCAGAGCAATAGGGCATTAACTACGCTTCTGAAAGCCCAACTTCCTCCAGCAAGGCCCCCTAGTCCCTCCAAATAGTGCCACTCCCTGATGACCAAGCAGTAAATATGTGAGCCTATGGGGGGCATTCTTATTCAAGCCACGATTCCCTCTTAAGATCGGTGTAAGCTGATTATCAGCAAAGAGGAAATAAATCAAAGCCAGCCTTGAGCCAAGTGTCCCAAGGAGAGCAAAGAGGACATTGACAGTGTTTTATAGAAGACGAGAAATACACAAAATAATCTGCAGGAAATATCAATATTCCTCTATCCAATGAAAAACAGCCGTGGGTCCATACTTGTGATACCAGCCCTTGGGAAGCTGAGACAGAAGGATCATGTTTTGAGGCCAGCCTGGGCTACATAGTGAGACCCTGTTTTAAATAACAAATTGTGTGAGATGTGTGTATACAAACACATGTGTATGTATGTATGTATGTATACAAACACATATATGTGTATGTATGTGTATGCATGGAATTTACATACATGGGGTAGCTGTGTGTATGTATGTACATAGACGGATAGATGGATGGATGGATAGATGGATGGATGGATAGATAGATAGATAGATAGATAGATAGATAGATAGATAGATAGAAGGCTAGATAGATAGATAGAGGGCTGGATCTGCTGCCTCAGATCCTTTTACTGATATCCCGTTAAGCTTTTATTCCAGATAGCTCAGAGTTCAAAGCAGGGTCAGAGAAACAGTGAAAAACACAGTCTTTCTCCTCACCATCCCCAGGTATGCTCACATGCACACAGAACATAAATAGTAGCAGATTTTGTGTTTAACTTTTGAATTCTGAAATAAAAAATACTACTTGCTCTAATGACTAAGAAAGTGACAAATGACTCAGAAAGGTCAGTGTGGAAAGCCTTGGAAAGTTTGGGACCTCTTCGTTTGGCAACCTCTTCCTCAGGCCATTAGAGAAATAACAACTTACCTGGATTTTTCTCTTAAACAGAAATGATGGTAAAATACTCAGTACTTTTCCCATGGAATTAAATTAAATAATGCATGTAAAAATACTGGGTAAATATGAGTCGCTCCATAAACACTAGAATTAAGTTTTTCCCTAAATTCTCATAACTGTTAATGACCTTCAAAACAGGCCTCACCTACAAGGCTGATAACTATTTCCACATTAAACCAAATTGACCTTCAGAGGCCAGAACAAACAGGAACTTACAGAACTTACAACCAAAAGCCACATTTTCATCTTCATAGGTGAAACTAGTGAGAACTTAAGAATTTTTTTTTTTTTTTTTTTTTTAAAGACGGGGTTTCTCTGTGTATATCTCTGACTGTCCTGGAACTCACGTTGTAGACTAGGCTGCCCTTGAACTCATAGAGATCTGCCTGACTCTGCTGGGATTAAAGGCATGTACCACCACCGATAACTTAATTTAGGTCATTTTGTTATCAAAACAAAACAAAAATCCCATTGAGTAAGCTTTTTATTATCCGGAGTTTTGTTTTTCAAGGCTTCGGTCTGTGATGTTTTGTACTGACATCTGTTTATTTCCCCGTGCATGAGGCTGTGGGGGGCAGAGGGGAACTGGACTTGGTTCTCCTTTTCCCCACAGGGTCCCACAGGTGGAACTAGGTGGGAAGGCTTGCTTGCAAGTGGCTTCCCCGACCTCAGTTCCCCCAATTTCCCCCAATCCCCCCTCCCCACCAAGCCTTCTCACCAGCCCTATGCAGAGCTCTGCTTGTATGAGTGTTGGGTTTGGTCCTTTCTTGGAATTAATCTCTTTTGAAAAGCGGTGCTGACAGTTCAGCTCTGAACCAGTCTGACAGCCTCAAACAAATGAAAGCACTATCCTTATGTCGTTTTCTTTTTGGTGATGGCAGGAAGAAAAATGTGTCTTGTGTAATTATTTATAATTCCACAAGAAAATCCCTTTAACATATTTTTTTAAAAGATCTATTTATTGATCCCCCGTCGCAGCAATTGGCGCTCCTACAAATAAAGGCTGTTGAGAAGAAAAAAAAAAAAAGATCTATTTATTTATTATATGTAAGTACACTGTAGCTGTGTTCAGACACCCCAGAAGAGGGCATCAGATCTCATTACGGATGGTTGTGAGCTACCATGTAGTTGCTGGAATTTGAACTCAGGACCTTTGGAAGGGCAGTCAGTGCTCTTAACCACTGAGCCATCTCACCAGCCCCCTTTAACATATTTTTTAAAAGAGACATAAGGGCTGGCGAGATGGCTCAGCGGGTAAGAACACTGTACTGTTCTTCCAAAGGTCTTGAGTTCGAATCCCAGCAACCACATGGTGGCTCACAACCACCTGTAATGAGATCTGTCGCCCTCTTCTGGTATGTCTGAAGACAGTTACAGCATATTAAGCCAGAGGGAGTGGGGCCTGAGCAAGCTGGGGCTGAGTGGGGCTGTCCAATTCCCAGCAGCTACATGATGGCTCAAGACCATCTATACAGCTACAGTGTACTCATACACATAGAATAAATAAATAAATCTTTAAAAGAGACATAATAAAGTTTCAAATTAGTACTTCTTAGAAACAAGATTTTAATAAACACTTTTTAAAGTTTTAAAATGAGATTTTAAGCTGACTTTTTCTCTTCTCTCTCCCTCTCTGTCTCTCTCTGTCTCTGCCCCTCTCTCTCTCTTTCTCTCTTTCTCTCTCTCTCTCTCTCTCTCTCTCTCTCTCTCTCTCTGTAGTATGTGTTCTATAGTGTGTGTGTGTGTGTGTGTGTATATGTGTGTGAGTGTGTGTGTGTGTGTGTGTGTGCAGTCATGCCATAATGATTGTGTAGAAGTCAGGGGACAACTATTAGGAGTTTATTCTCTCCTTACATCATAGGTTCCAGGGATTAACCTGCTAAACAAGTGTTTAGCCAGGGGTTATTACTGAGATTCACCAAAGAAAACCAATTCTACCATTTTGGGCCAAATTTAAAGCAAGCTTTATTAAATATTAAAAACTGACCAAACTGACCCAGAGATGGACTTTGGTCAGGACCATTCCCTAGAATTTCCCAGCAGCAACGGACCCAGCCACCTATAGGCCACCACACTTTCCCATGAGGCATTGTAATTTTCCACTAACTACAACTCCCAGCATTCCAAGTAGTTACCTGGTTCTTGGGTAGGTAGGGCTTCCAGGTTAATTTTGGGCATTACATTAGCCTTAAAACAAGATTTGAAAAAAAAAAGTTACAATTTTAAGACAGGAAAGATTTCACATCCTTATAAATTAGAGGGAAAAAAAAATGTTACCTTGGGGAATCTCGTGATAGAGTAAACAACAAGCCAGACATGGTGGTCCATGCCTTTATTCCCAGCCCTTGGGAGGCAGAAGTATGTGCATCTCTGTGAGTTCATGGCCAGCTTGGTCTACAGAGAGAGTCCTAATATAAGCAATAAGAAAGGAAGAATGAACACAGGAACAAACCTGGAACCTTATTGTTATCAGTAGGGGAAAAAATCAAGTAGTTACAGAGCTATGCTCAGTCTAGATGTGGGGTGTGGTACAGAGCTGTGGTCTGTATGAGGGCTCTAGGTGGGGGGTGGGCTAGCCTGGCCTCACAAGGCCCTAAATTCAATCTCCGGCAGCAGAAAGAAGGAAGAAGAAAGAAAGAGAGAAGGAAAGAAAGAAAGAGAAAGAAAGAAGGAAGGAAAGAAAGAAGAAAGAAAGAAAACATGAGCGCTATGGGATGACAGAGTAGAAATACAAGTAAAGCCAATTATCAAATTGTTTCCATTTCCAGGAAGCTAAAGTCAAAACAGCTCCGCCTGGAAACAAGGTTGAAAATGGGTTTTTAGTTCACAGCACAGTGTGAATAGCAGCCTTGTCAGTGCTGAGTCACGGAGGAGACTCCCAAGCAGCAGTCAGGGAAAGTCCTTTCCTTCTTAGATTAGTCTCCATTCCAAACAGCCAGCCCCGCCCTAGACAAGCCCGGCTACTGTGTGACGGGCTTACTCTGAAGCCTTTCCTTTCACCGGCAAACCCTAAGGGCATCACCGGTCAACGACTCCCCTTCCTATCCTCTCCAGCACTTGCCACCCCCATATCTCATGCTCTCTGTCTGCTCTTTTCTGGATGCCAAAACTCAGTGACCCTTAGTAACATTAAAGGGGTCACTTGCTTCATTAATGGGAGCCCCTTCCTCCCAGACCGCTGCAGAGAAGACGTGAGAAGACGATGCCTTGCGCAGTGCCCCATCTACCTATACTAGCCGCTCAGGGTGAGGTATGCTGGACCCTCATCCTACACCCAGCTCAGGTGTCTGTGCACTAGAGGAGTTGGTACTGCGGTCCTATAGGACTGCATTCCACTTCCTGGGGTGTATATACTACATCAAGTAGAAACACGCAGCCCCCACAGCCTGTTCTGCTACAATCCCAGCCACAGATAATTGGCAGGGCCCTGGCCCAGCACAAACAGGCCTCAGTCACATGGATTCATGGAGCCAGAAGACAGAAGCAGGCTGCATGACTGTACTAACTTCTCAGGCTATAATCTTCCCCTGAGACACGTGTATATGCATGTGTGCACACACACTCATTCGTCACCACATTATTCTCTCAGCTCTTAAGCCGTCTTGGAAGGGGTTTGGCACATAGCTTGTTGACCAAGCCAGCTCAGTCAGTCAACAGATTCTCCAGCACAGGAGTGAAGATTAAAAAGAAAAAAGACAATGAGACAACACTGTAGCATGATCCCAGCCAGTTCTGAGGCTAAGGTGGGTTTATTTTTTTCCCAAACTGCTTTTATACCATTTTAATTACATGCAAATAATAAGGTCAGTTCTAGGTTAAGCAACAAGCAAGACAATAACCACAAATAGTCAAGGAACAAGCAAGGCAATAAACGGAGTCCTGTGATCACTGTTTCTAAGGGCTTATCAGGATGACCAAGATATCTGAGCCTCCTTCTCTGCCCTAGCCCAAAGTCTTTTTTTTTTTTTTTTTTTTTTTTGGTTTTTCGAGACAGGGTTTCTCTGTATAGCCCTGACTGTCCTGGAACTCACTCTGGAGACCAAGCTGGCCTCGAACTCAGAAATCCGCCTGTCTCTGCCGCCCAAGTGCTGGGATTAAAGGCGCGCGCCACCACCACCACCCGGCAAAGATTTATTTATTTAATTCATGTGAGTATACTGTTGCTATTTTCAGACACACCAGAAGAGGGCATCAGATCCCATTCCAGATGGTTGTGAGCCACCACGTGGCTGCTGGGAATTGAACTCAGGACCTCTGGAAAAGCAGTCAGTACTCTTAACTGCTGAGCCAGCCACCTGTTTTGGGTTTTTTTTTTCCCTTTTTTTTGGGGGCGGGGGAAGGGGGTTTCGAGACTGGGTGTCCTGGAACTCACTCTGTAGACCAGGCTGGCCTTGAACTCAGAAATCTGCCTGCCTCTGCCTCCCAAGCACTGGGATTAAAGGTGTGCACCACCACTGCCCAGCCTCCAAGTCTTATTCTTGCCAGAAGCCTGCTTCTTTGTTCTATCCTAAAATTAGATTCCTGCCTGAGCTTACTTCCTTGTCCTTGGCCAATGTCAGATTCCTGCCAAATGGCCCCCAAAGCTCTCCACAGCTGTAAAACTGGGTCTGCTTTAAACATGGATGCCCAGGATTGGAGGACTGGATTTGTCCCCTGCAGTAATTGATGACACTTGACACAGCAGTTATTCTACTACAGAATCGGTCTTCTCTGGTATTGCTTTAGTGGTCATGGTAGAGATGGTGTGCGGTGTTATAGCAGTGCCAGCAATGGGAAGCAGGTCTTCACACAGGCTTGGTGTATGTACACTCTACATCTGAACTGCATCCAACCCTCTAATACTGTTTTTGAATGTATATATTTTTTAATTTAAAAACTACCCTGCTGGCAAAAGGATCAGAAGGTTATGGTCATGCTCAGCCAAAATGAATTTGAGGCAAGCCTGGGCTACATGAGACTCTGTCTCAGAGAGAAAAGAAAAGAGGTACACATCTGAAGAGCATCTAGTATGGTCCAAACTAGAAGGCCACAAGCCGCTGGCCAGCCAGTCTGGGCCTCCCTCAACCCACCGGAGAAATGGGGTCCTAGTCAGGTCGACAAGGCGTAGGCGAAGAAATGATGGCAGAGACGACATATGGAAGTACAGG
>NW_022196896.1:84684759-84693808 GCF_008632895.1 Mastomys coucha
TCATTGCAAAAGAGAAATGATAAATCTGGCAGCTCAGCAGTTGAGGTACACCTGAGGCCACCTGAAACACACTGGGTCTAAAGCAGCAGCCATCCCCTCTGGACTGGTGCTGCACCCTCCAGGGCCCAAGCACTCTGGGCTGGGGGGGGGGGGAGGAGGGAGGAGGCTGTGGACTGCATGAATCTAAGTCCTAGTCCAATCTAAGTTCTAGTTCCAGTCAGAGTGCAAGTGCCCTGCACAAAGTGAAAAACAGGCTTTTATGGTATACAGAAAACAGGGCGAATGACAAAAGTCACATAGGCAGGTGACAGTCACATCAAGGTTAGTAAGATCAGGTATCCAGGTGTGAAGCGGGTGGAAGAGCAGTGGTGCCCTCCCTGCTGGGGCTATTTTGGTATTCCCATGCTAATTCTCTGGGTCTGCTGGAGGCAAGCACCAGGAAGTTCCAATCTAGCAGTTCCTGCTAATGCCCTTAAGTGAGGGAAACCCTTCGATTACTCTCTAGTATGTAAAACAGTTCTGTCTTCTGTGGGACTGCTCTGAGAATTCTAACTATGTGCTGAACTCTGTTGCTAAATCCGAGGACATCTTATCTGATAAGGCAGATTCCTTGTGAGAAATTCCAAGCTAAGGACAGCTTAGAAATAAATTAAGATATATTGGAACATTGTGCTGGCCAGGAAACAATGCCCAATCTTAGCCATTTACGAATCATTTCTTGGGGTACCTTTATGCCTAAATAAGAAGGCAACGGGCGGTGGTGGCACAAGCCTTTAATCCCAGCACTTGGGAGGCAGAGGCAGGCAGATTTCTGAGTTTGAGGTCAGCCTGGTCTACAGAGTGAGTTCCAGGACAGCCAAGGCTACACAGAGAAACCCTGTCTCGAAAAAACTTTAAAAAAAAAAAAGAAAGAAAAAAAAAAAAAGAAAAGAAGGTGTGTTGAAGATTGGAAAGACTAATCTGGAACACTTCTGAGTTAGGAGATGCCAACGACTGACTGAATACCCAGGAGGCACA
Source organism: Mastomys coucha (assembly GCF_008632895.1). Taxonomy (NCBI): domain Eukaryota; kingdom Metazoa; phylum Chordata; class Mammalia; order Rodentia; family Muridae; genus Mastomys; species Mastomys coucha. Next base: position 84,685,777 of record NW_022196896.1, read on the forward strand.
AACTCCCTTTGAAGTCATAGTGCCTCTTATCCTTAGTCAGTCTTTTACCCCCAATATTGTAGACTTTACTGGAGTAGATGAGTAGGCATGGCAGCCACAGAGTGAAGAGGATCTCACTTAGTTCCCTGCTGGCCTTGATCTTACCAAAGATAACCTTGAACTGTGCTGTCCTGATTGGGTGGCTATCCTAATTGAGAAAACCAACCTGTCTTCCTGTGGTCTGTTGATTCCCCCCTCCATCCACCCCCCCCCCCCAAATAGTGTGTATCAGTAGCAACATCTTTTCTGAAATAAAGCCATTCATTTGGAAAAGTCATTTGAGAGGGGGTGAGATGGCTCAGCAAGTAAAGGTCTTGTGTCTTGTGTGTCTGTATGCCTGTCTCTATCAAAGGGCTTTGCTTTCTCTTTTACTGAACGGCGTGGAAAGCATCACACAGGGAAAGGAATGAGGGGCACTTTACCGAAATCTTTAACAGAGTTTTATAAGAGATTAAGTCATTGATTCCAAATGACCCCAACTGACCAGATAACAATTATCCTTGTTTATCAACTGATACCCGTAAGTGTGGTGTTGAGCACTTATGGTGGCTATTCATCTTATAAGATTGCTTTTAACTTCAGTATCTGCTATGTTCTGGAAAGAGTACACATACATTGTTCCAAGGCAGGGACATGGAAGATTACATAATTTAAGATGACAACTATGGGGGCTGGAGAGATGGCTCAGTGGGTAAGAGCACTGACTGCTCTTCCGAAGGTCCTGAGTTCAAATCCCAGCAACCACATGGTGGCTCAAACATGCCCTGAAAGGTAAAATTGCAGCAAAATTCCCTTTTTTCTTTCATTGTTTTGCTGTTATTGTTGTTTATTTTTTTTTTAAGATTTATTTATTTATTATATGTAAGTACACTGTAGCTGTCTTCAGACACACCAGAAGAGGGCATCAGATCTCATCACAGATGGTTATGAGCCATGTGGTTGCTAGGATCCGACCGAACTCAGGACCTTCGGAAGAGCAGTCAGTGCTCTTAACTGCTGAGCCATCTCTCCAGCCCCGATTGTGGAAATCTTTACAGCTTTCCATTATTGGGATAAAATTTGATTTATTTAGTCCCTTTGTAAGGATGGGGATGTAGCTCAGAGCTAGAATGAATGCTTAGGCTGCATAAGGTTCTGGGTTTGATTTGTAGTCTCAAAAAATGAAGATAACTTAAAATGGACATAAAAGTCAACCCTTCAAATGAAAACAGGAGCACAGCAGAGGTAATGAATGTGTTTGTGGCTGTCTTAGTCCGGGTTTCTATTCCTGCACAAACACCATAACCAAGAACCAAGTTGGGGAGGAAAGGGTTTATTCAGCTTACACTTCCACATTGCTGTTCATCACCAAAGGAAGTCAGGACTGGAACTCAAGCAGGTCAGGAAGCAGGAGCTGATGCAGAGGCCATGGAGGGATGCTACTTACTGGCTTGCCTCCCCTGACTTGCTCAGCTTGCTTTCTTATAGAACCCAAGACTACCAGCCCAGGTATGACACCACCCACAATGGGCTCTCCCCATTTGATCACTAATTGAGAAAATGCCTTACAGCTGGATCTCATGGAGGCATTTCTTCAAGGGAGGCTCCTTTCTCTGTGATGCTTCCAATTTGTGTCAAGTTGACACACAAAACCAGCCAGTACATTGGCCCTGAGGCCAAAGCTAAAAGGACAAATTCTCAGAAAAGATGGACATCTAGACCACAAGGAAGATAAAGGAGTCAAATTCAGGAAACTTGTAGCCCAGGATAGTATGGAGAGCTTGGGGTTTAACTAGCAGAAGCACACACCATGCATCTTTGGTTAATGCTGCAGACGGAGATGGGAAAGAACATTTAATCCAGTCACTATCTCTTGTCATGTGCTGATGAAAGTTATCATTCTCGAAGAATGCCAGGGTCCAGTTCCCCAGAAGCCTGAAAAATCCTGCCTTCTCTTATGAGAAGTTTTGCAACCTTAAGATTTGATATGGCGGGCATACACCCAGCACACAGGAGACAGAGGCAGGTAGGTCTTTTTCTATGGCTTTCATGCCAGCCTGGTCTATATGGAGAGTTTAAAGCCAGCCACAAGAGTGTATTGACACCCTGGGGTGTTTGTTGTTGTTTTAAAAGAAAAAAAAGATGATTTGATGTGATTTCTCTGGTCAAAATTACAGTACACATGTTAAGTTTTGGTCTTTTCTTTCTTTTTTTCTTTAGATCCCGAGAGATGACCCAAAGACGGCTAAACCTTGGTCTATACCTATAGCTTAAGCAGTTGTCATTTCCTAAGAGGTAAGATAATTAAGTTAAGTGACAATGACTCCAAGAGAGGGGAAAAAGAGTTTTCAAACCACGTTCCACGGAACCCTAGATTTATGCAAGCATTCAAATCACTGTATCTTTTTTTTTTTTTTTTTTTTTTTTTTTTTTTTTTTTTTTTTTTTTTTTTTTTTTTTTTTTTTTTTGGTTTTTTCGAGACAGGGTTTCTCTGCGTAGCCTTGGCCGTCCTGGAACTCACTCTGTAGACCAGGCTGGCCTCGAACTCAGAAATCTGCCTGCTTCTGCCTCTGCCTCCCAAGTGCTGGGATTAAAGGCGTGTGCCTCCACTGCCCGGCATAAATCAAAACTCTTGAAGTTTATATTTAATCAGTCAGATTTATATATCAATAAATTCTCAGTTCTCAAGATGCCTAAACAATAATTTCAGAGCCAGTTGATAATGATATAAACTGCCCACATAGATAAGACAAATTGTCCTATAGTTATCCATCCCTTATATGATATTCATAGCTACCTGTGGCTATTTAAAAGCCACGTGGAATCTAGATTGTCCTGTTCCTCCTCCATCTTCCTTCATTCCCCTCTGTCTCCCAAAACCCTAGCTCTGCTTCCATTTTCCCTGTCCAATCACAGGCTTCTAGTGGTATTAATATTTAAATTGATTGGACAGGGAAAATTCTGCTACATATAACCCTTTCTGTTCAAATAAAAAAAACTTTTTGGGCTGGTGAGATGGCTCAGTGGGTAAGAGCATTGATTGCTCTTCCTAAAGTCCCGAGTTCGGATCCTAGCAACCACATGGTGGCTCACAACCACCCGTAATGAGATCTGACGCCCTCTTCTGGTGCGTCTGAAGACAGCTGCAGAAAATTACGACAGATGGAGTGGGCCGGAGCGAGCTGGGCCCGCAGAGGTCCTGAGTTCAACAGCAGCCATGTACATGATGGCTCACAGTCATCTGTACAGCTACAGTGTACTCATACACATAAAAGTGAAATAAAATAAATCTCTAAAAAAAAAAAACCTTTTCTCTCAAATATAAATTTATCACAACTATTATCATTTTATAATTTATAAGGTACAAGATAGACCTAACACCCAGTCCATCATTTTTGTCAATAAAATAGAACACTGCCATCTAACCTAACTTAAAAGCCTTATAATTCTACACCTTATAATTCTACACCTTACCAAGACTTATGTCTTGGCTTTAGATTGTATGCCATCTGAAAACTGTCCTCCCAAATCTGTTCTCTCCATGTTAAATAGCGTGGGTTGGCTATAAGACTATAAGTAGTCTTTCAAACCTGTCAGAAATCTGAGAATGACAACATTATCTGAAGATATAGGAAGCCTAACACAGCTTCCAGAACTGAGACAGTAAGTCAGGAAGTTGTAGCATTAGCCTTCAGCTTCTGGCCCAGAATCATCTGACAGACCTTTGAAAAACAGGAATCATTAAGGACTAGACTATTCCGTCTCGACAGAGCTAAGCTGTCCTAACCTGTAAATTGTGTCCTTTCAAAAACAGCACGGGTCTGCAGGAGAGATAGGCAATTTCTGCCCAGTGGCCACAATGTACAACCTCACCTGGAAGTATAGATGCTGGTTCTTTGAATCCATGAATGGGGGCTGTTAGGAGCAGAATATGTCTCAACAAGTGAATAAATTACATTAAATGTCACATTCTGTGGATTTCTGACTTTTTCGAAAACCAATGTGTCTATGTAAAGTAATTTGGACTGTTGTCTGTTAATTACCCTCAGCTATTTCTAATTAAAATATCTGAAAACACCCTAACAATAAACTCAGAGTCACGAATTTGCTATTTGGTCCTTAACTCACAGGCTTAAACATCTCAGATGAGTTTATTTTTTTCTCATTAAAATTGTCTTATAATAACAACATGTTGAAAGAAAATGTTGTATACTTATGTCTTAGTTACAGTTTCATTGCTGTGAACAGACACCATGACCAAGGCAACTCTTATAAGGACATTTTCAGATGAGTTTATAATAACAGTTATAGAAGGACTGAGTCTAAGCCTTGTAGTTTTAATTTTTTTGTTTCGATAGAAGAAAATTATACCAATGAAAACCTTGATTTTCCATCAAAATAAATACTGTACCAAAATAAGAAATTATGACTTCAACTTAGTAACAAATTTCTCAAATGAGATTATGGCTACACAGTCAATTCTAGCTATTTCCCCCCTGTTCCAATTATGACCATTTCTAAATTCCCCAGAAAGGCAACCTTAGAATAACCACCTCTAGCCCCAAGGCCCAGGGAACTGGGACAACGACTCTTCATAACTTCTTCAAGCTGAATATGGACGTTGAGTTTTGTGCTGGGATTAAAGGCATGCGCCACCACCGCCTGGCCCACGTTGAGATATTTTTGAAGAGGAAGGGGGATAGGGAAAATGGGGGAGTTGATTGGCCTTAAGAAGGCCACACCAACGATTGTATTAATCTCTGATGTCTGTGTCCTGACTGGATCCAGCTGAAAGTCTAAGACATCAGGAATTCAAGCAGGTCAGTTTAGCATGTCTGATGATGGATCTCACCAAAGCTGTATATTCTGTAATATACAAATCTCAAAACAAAATTTTAGTATCATCAAGATAACTTTTTTGTTTCAATCTCTGCAATCTAGTTCTCTGGGGGTCTCCCTCTATCAAATCTGATCCATCTGGCTCTGGAAGATGTCCAGAGATTAATCACCTTTCCTAAAAACACAAATCTGTATATCCTTCGGTCAGTAACCAGAAAAACTTGTATTTTGGCCTCTCTCTCAGATGAATATGACCTCTTTCTCAGATGAATAATATAACCACAAAACTCAAAATCACTCCCATTTTGAAAATTCAATCAATCCAAAACAAATGAAGTCAACTAAAATACTGTACGCGCCTATTTTTATGCTTTTTCCATTTTGTCATGCAGGATAGTAACCCAGAATTCCTGTGGAGCCCACGTTAGACAGAATTTAAATGTTCTGTAAATCTTATTAGAGCAATATGTCTTCATGCCATCTTAAAAACAATTGATTCACACGTCTATCTATACCTGCTTATAAGCAGGCAGCTAGTCAAACCAGGATTAAAACCCAGAATTCCCATGGAATTAGACAGAATTTGAGTAGCCTATATGACTTAATAGAGCAATATATCTTTATACATCTTTAAAGGAATTAATTCAAACTTTCACTAATATCTGCCTATAGGAAGCAGGTAGTTTTTACTTGTAAGCTCTCTGCCTAGAACAGCCTGCACTCCCCACAGCAGGGGACCTCAGAGACAGTTTCTCTGTTTCAAAGTTTCCACACTTGAGTCCATGTGTCAATTTTCTCTAAGAAAATAAAACTCTAACTTTCAGGCTAATAATCTTAAATTTTTAGTGGATTCTTGCCCAACATGTTGGCTCGCCACCTGTTTCGGGAAATATTTAAAAAGTGTCACCATCCCATGCTAAACCCAGCTACTCTTTCCCCCACCTCTTGGCTAGCCCCAGTCCGCAGTCTTCCCTTCTCCAGTTCACCTTCTCAGCCATCCACCCAGACTCAACTGGATTCCAGAGAGAAAGGTACAGTGGCAAAGCGTGGGTTTGCCTGATGTGTACCACAAAAGGCTGTGGGAGTTTTGAAGCACCGGGCTGGCATGGTAGCGACCCACCAGTGTGAATTTAGTGAGCTGGGTAGAGAGATTTTGGAGCTCTGAGTCAGAGATTCTCCAAGAGATAAGAACAGGCCAACTATAGCCCACCGGTGCATGGCCAGCAAGCCTGCCTGGGCAGAGGGTAGTTGGGTATAGTGCAGGATGGAACCACTTTTTTAATATTTACTGCAACAATAGCCAACACTGAAGTTTTTATTCTTAAATAAAATAAAAAATGAGATTGGAGTAGATTAAGATATTTTAAACACCCTGTTCTCTGATTTGTGTGAGGTACTTACAACTCAAAACTAAAGCCGACTCTGCCAATGTCTGCCTTTCTGGCTAACTGGTGTTATCCACAAGGGTTATCTGTATGTGGGAGGTTCAGCCACTTCAATTTTGTGCTGTTGCCTTGACACAAAATCCAGAACACTAGAGGCTTTGAAAAGTGACACTGAGATTCCCTGATGAGAAATATGTTATTGTGAAAAAAATTCATAATCTGGGGGGCTAAGAATAGCTCAATGGATACGATGTTTGCTAAGCAAGCATAAAAATCTGGGTTTGAATCCCCAGCACACATGAGAAAATGATGGCATCCATAATCAGCACTGGAGAGGCCAAAATGGTAAAGCATGGGTTTAGGGAGGGATCCTGTTGGGGGAAATGAGGTAAAAGGACTGGAAAGACAGCTCTGTGGAGAAGCGCACTTACTGTTTTCTTTTTTTCTTTTTGAGACAGGGTTTCATTGTGTATTCCTGGCTGGACCAGAACTCATAGAGATCTGCTTGCCTCTGCCTCCAGAGTACACCACCATGCCCAACTCCTTCATTGCTTCTCTCTCTCTCTCTCTCTCTCTCTCTCTCTCTCTCACACACACACACACACACACACACACACACACACACACACACACTCACATGCACACGCTCTCAAGCTCTAAAAGAACACCTGATAACCTAGAACTATCATCCTAGTACTTGAGGAGTGAGGCAGGAAGATCAGGAGCTATGTTGCATAGCAAGTTTGAGGCCAGCCTGGGCTACATGAGACCCTATCTCAAAAAGCAAAAAGCAAAAGGAAGGAAAGAGGTGGGGTTGGGAGGAGAGAGATCTCAGTGGTGAAGAGTGTGTGCTGCTCACCCGGAGTTTAGACGACTCCAGCTCCGGGAGATCTGAAGCCTCTGGCTTCTACAGGCACATACAGGAACACTTACTTACACAAACACATAATTAAAAATAAACTTTGAACTACATTGTCAACTTTGATCTCCAAAGTTGAAACATCCTCAGATGGCAAATCAAATGCAGAAGAAAGGAAATGGGGTTGGAGATATAGCTCAGTGCTAGGTTAGGCAGCAGGTCCAACCTCCAGCACAAAGAAGACAGTGTGGGGGGAGGCAGGAAGGGAGAATGATGAAAGGAATGAAGTAAAGATACAACCTTTTACCGCTTTACCGGTTACAGTTATTTTTATGTCAGGAGTTGGTTTTTTTTTTTCTTCCAATGCTTTGCAAAAAAAGAAAGGAAGGAAGGAAGGAAGGAAGGAAGGAAGGAAGGAAGGAAGGAAAGAAGGAAGGAAGGAAGAAGGCAAAGCCCACAAAAGACAAACTTAGATGTACACTTCATTCTTAGTATCTTTCACCTACAATTTTAACTCTCTGAACTCCTCAAAGTAGCTCCTGTGTTTGCTTCATAAGCAGAGGTTAAACACTGACTTTATACCTCTCTCTGGACATGACTTGTAGTCCCAGCATGTGCAAGGTGGGAGCAAGATGATCTAGAGCTCAAAACCAGCATTAGCTTATTTTGTTCCAGGGCAGCCTGAGCTGTGTGAGACCCTGTCTCTAAAAATAAACAGAGCTGGCAAGTGGCTCATGGGTGAGGTGGCATTTGTTACATGAGATTGATTCCCAGGATATATATGGTAGGAAAGAACAGACTCCATTAAACTGAACCAACTCCCAAAAGTTGACCTCTGATCTCAAAAAAAGCATGTCAGGCCAAGCGCCTCTACCCTCGGAGCCATCTCACAAGCCTACCTCTACCACTTCCTCCACCACCACTTTTTTTT
>NW_022196896.1:84693818-84734520 GCF_008632895.1 Mastomys coucha
TTTTTTGTAGACAAGGTCTCTCTCTCTCATGTAGCCTAGGTTGGTCTTAAACTCCAGATGCTCCGCTCTCCAAGAACCTTTTTTAATTTGCAGGAGATTTTTTGTTTTTGTTTTTCTCCTCAAGACAGGGTTTCTCTGTGGAGCCCAGGCTGTCCTGGAACTCACTCTGTAGACCAGGCTGGCCTCAAATTCAGAAATCTGCCTGCCCCTGCCTCCCAAGTGCTGGGATTAAAGGAGTGTGCCACCACTGCCCGGCGAGGGAGTTTTATACTGTTGGTAATTATTCTCTTTTTTTCCTTCCTCAGATGTTTTAGTATTCAGGTGAAAAGCCAGCTTCTCAATCCTGACTGGACTCCAAACTGTATTCATATGCTGTTGGGTGGGAGGGAGAGGTGAGCCCTGTCACAAAATTTAGAATCACTATTCAAATCTAACCACATTAAAGAGATGAAGCATTCCTCAGCCTAGAGGCCGTCAGACCACCACTGCAATGATTGAAGCATGGCTAATGATTTGTCTTTGGAAACACTGGGTAAATGTTGCAGCAGAAGGAGCAGAAAGGATAGGAGACCTGGTGCACAGATGCCATTTTTGCCTGAAAGACAAAACAACTGTACATGGTCTTTGATTGGGAGCCACTGTGCCTTAACAGGGCAAGGTTTCTGCAAGGATTTCTTCCCTTTTTTCCCCCTCCTCAGCAGGAGTAGGCTGTGGGTCTATGTATGTGTATTTAACAGAAAAGAAGTGATATTTTCCTTGTGTTAGATGATTGTTTAGCAAGTGAACATCCCTTTGGAATTTGAAGGTGAAAAACAGTGTACAGAGTTTTGAATGCATTATCACAAGATGTTTTGCTTTTATTTGTGTGAAGCTTGTTTGGTTGTTGGCTTTTGTTTTGTTTGAGTTTTTATGGAAAACATCTGATCTGATATGAGAGCTTCAGAAATACTGGATGGCTCAGTTTCTCATGCGTTGAAACAGGCAACAGAGAGTAAATGAATCATAATTGTTATCAACCTTGTATTGTGGTTTAAGATACTTAGGAGTTAAAATGTAGGTCGGTGATGGGGGGTTTACCTAGAATGTTCTATGTCAGTCCTGAGTTTGAACCCCAGCACAACAAAAATAAAACTAAAAACAGTAAATGATAAAATGTGCAGGGTCCATGGAAGTCCAAACAGGTTTTAAGAGATTTCAAAGCCAGGTGGTGGTGGCCTTTAATCCCAGCACTTGGGAGGCAGAGGCAGGTGGATTTCTGAGTTCGAGGCCAGCCTGGTCTACAGAGTGAGTTCCAGGACAGCCAGGGCTACTCAGAGAAACCCTGTCTCGAAAAAAGAAAAAGAGAGAGAGAGATTTCAAAGGAGCAGAAAGATGCATATAAATTGGGTCTATTAACCAGAAAGTGGATGAGAAAACTGACATTCTACCAGCCAAGATTCACAGGTCCTTGTGGGCAACTCCAGAAGTGGGTGAGAAGCTGAGGCTGAGCATAGGGTAAGGGCTGACGAGTGAGCACAGGGGCCTGGAGAGGAGGCCCTCATCACCCGAAGCCACAGACACACTGGCTTGCAGGGACCAGGGCACAGCTGTCCACAAGTCCATCCATCGACTGAGAGGTTCCCTGGCCACAGGAGTCCAGGGGAGAAGCAAGCATAGGGGAAGGGACTCTGGGGCAGAAGGGTCAGAAGAGGACAAGTTAAGGTGCATGGGCAGAAGGGTCAGAAGAGGACAAGTTAAGGTGCACGGGCAGAAGGGTCAGAAGAGGACAAGTTAAGGTACATGGGCAGAAGGGTCAGAACAGGACAAGTTAAGGTGCATGGGCAGAAGGCAGAGAACTTTTCAGGGTGTCTGAGATGAAAAATTGAAATTAATAAAACATACCTAAACTCTTTTGAAAACAAATTCCTCAGTGTAAAATCTAATGAAAATGTCAGAAATTTGCTTTATTATTTGTATTATTTTAAGTGGTTATACACATAGTTTATTTTAAATCGTCATACACATAGTTTTTTTTTTATTTGATTTCTTAGGGATAAGGGTGATTACTGGAAATGTATTTTCTTTGTCATGGGTATTTCTAAAAACTAAAATGAGTGGGGTTTGCATATGAACGATTCCTGTAAGTTGATGTGCTAGAATCTGGATAGTATAAATCTTAATAAAAATACTTTTTAAAAATCATATTTGAATCAAAGCCAGCCTGGTCTACAGAGTGAGTTGCAGGCCAGTTAGGGCTACAGAGTGAGACTGTGTTTCAAGAAAGAAAACAAAAATTACATTTGAAGTCATGTATTTGAAACGTTCTCTGGATTTATCAGCAGCCGGGGACACAAGCTGGAGACACAGCCCCACACTGAAACCTGAAGCATTTTTTTCAAACAAATTTTTTTCAAGTCAAATTCTTTTCAGGGGAAGCTGGGTTTCTTGGTTTTGCTGCAGAAAATAACTCAGGATACGTAATAGGAACCAGGGTTTGAGTTTAGTAAGATTTTTTTTTATGTTCATTTTTACTGTATATGTATGTTTTGTCTTCATGTATTTATGTGTATTACATGCATGGCTGCCGGCCTTGGGGATCAGAAGAGGGCATTGGATCCCCTGGAACTGAAGTTACAAAGGTTTGTGAGTCACCATATGGATGCTGGGAACTAAACCTGAGCCTTCTAAGAGCAGCTCTTAACCACTAAGCAGCTGTTCTAGCCCCTACCTTTTACTCTTTGGGCCATCAAAAAAACTCATCCCAAATGCCTACTTGTCTGTGACGTCTTGTTGAGATCAGAGTTCCCCTTAGGGATGTTGGATCCCCTTAGAGATCACAATGTTGGAGAAAGAAAAGCACTGAGTCAGTGAGATGATGGTTCAGTGGATAAAAGCAACTGCTGCCAAGCCTGAAGTACTAAGTTCTATCCCCGGGTCCCCCGCGAAATAGAGAACCAACCTATACAAACTTTCCTCTGAGCTCAACATGTACCCTGGCATGCGCCATGCAAGCACACACACACAACACAAATGAATACATTTTTAAGTACCTAATTTCTGCTACTGTTTCATTTTGATTTTTTTTTTTTTAAATTAGGGTCTTACTATGTATCCCTTGCTGTCCCTCCTGTAACTCACCTTGTGGATCAGGCTGCTGGGACTTAGAGATCCACTGGTCTCTACTTCCCAAGTGCTAGGATTAAAGTCATGTGCCACCACAATGTGTACACTTGCTTTTGCTGGTTCCCTTTTCGCTGTTTCAGCAGTTTCGCTCTTTCCTACCATTGGCAGCAGCTAGACGCCTATGCTAGTAAGAAACTGAAATCCTTTTGGGAGAGGAGGCTGACTTTTTGGGTTGTTTTGTTTTGTTTTTGTTTTTTTTCCTGTTTTGTTTGTTTGTTTGTTTTTGTTTGGGGTTTTGTTTTGTTTTGTTTTGTTTTTTCGAGACAGGGTTTCTCTATGTAGCCTTGGCTGTCCTGGAACTCACTCTGTAGACCAGGCTGGCCTCGAACTCAGAGATCTGCCTGCCTCTGTCTTCCAAGTACTGGGATTAAAGGCATGCGCCAGCACTGCCAGGCTGGAAGTTGACTTTTTGAAACAAGTTTTGCTATGTAGCTCAGGCTGGCTTAGAACTTGTGACGCTCCTCTATCAGCCTTCTGAGTACTGAGGTTGAACTTTTGGGAGGGGTCAGGGACAGTCTCTCAAGAAGCCCAGGCTAGCCTTGAACTTGTTCTGCAGCTGAGAATATAGACTTGTGATCTTCCTGCCTCCACCTCCTGAGTGAGTGCTGGTATTACAAACATGAACTCTCAGGTTCTATGGGATGCTAAGGATTGAACCCGTGGTCTATTGCATCCTAGGGAAGAACTCTTCCTACTGACCCACCTCTGTAGCCCGGCACTGTAGCTCTCAACACTGTAGCTCTCATCTTGGGCTCTATGGATCTTCCTATTTCTTTGCTCCCTCCCTCCCCGCCCCGACCAGGGAGCATGGGAGACATTTGCACTCTTGTCTTTCAGGTTTTCTTTGACAAAAGAAAACAGCCTGCTCCCAGCTCCATTCCAGGAGAGCAAAAATTAATACTTGATCCATCTTACATAATTGGGTAAATAGTAGAAAAGATAGATTTCCAGTTAAGGCACCAAAAACTCAAAAAATACTTGGCAGAAATATCTGGAGACAGAAAATGAAGTTCTCCTCATACCTGGAACCCAGAAGGTCAAGTCAGATTCTGAGTACAAGGCACTAGTTCCCCTCCCTTGCAGGGACATCACACCACAGCTCCTCCGTTCTCTGTCACTCCATCTTTGGTTGTCAGTTTCTTTTGTTTGTTTGTTTGTTTGTTTGTTTTTGAGACAGGGTTTCTCTGTAGAGCCTTGGCTGTCCTGGAACTCTGTAGACCAGGCTGGTCTCCAACTCAGAAATCCACCTGCCTCTGCCTCCCAAGTGCTGGGATTAAAGGCATGCACCACCACCGCCTGGCTGATGTCAGTTTCTAGTTAGCTGGCCTTGTTCCAAAGCATTCTGCACAAAGCCACCTGGGTAGCCTTTCTCACCTGGAGCCACCCATCTATTGCCCCTAGGTAAGAGAATCTGCAGGAGAGTGACTTTGTCCAGAGGAGCTGCCGGTCATCTGTGCAGTAGTCACCGACATAGATGGTGATGACTGCCCCAAAGTGAGTCCTTTCCTCTGAAGAGGAGACAAGTGAATTTACCCATGCTCCACCCACATGCTCCAGTTGGGCTGTTTCCAAAGGGATAGAATAAGCTCAGCCAGAGACTTTCTGCTGGGAGTTTGGCTCTTGAGCAAGGTACACAAGGCTAAAGGGCATCGGTTCCAAGGAGACGTCATAGAGCTCTGGCTGCTGAGCCCCTTGCTGCTGCCAGGCTCCTGCGCAATCTCGTGGCTTCTTCTTCGCCAGGCATCCTGTGGCCTGCATTCACCCCGCACAGCTACCTGTTGTCGCCAATGACCATGTGCTCAGTAACCTAAACCTTCATCCTTCCACAGCCCTAGAGGCTGGAAGGGCTGAGCCCACACTGTCAGCCGGGGCCATGGGTTCCCAGGGAGCGTGTCCAGCCTCTTGAATGGCTCCTAGTGCTCTTGGCATTCCTTTCTTGAGGTTGCATCACCACTCTCTGTCCCCGTCCCTATATAAATGGCCTTCCTAGTGTGTCTGTGTGCTTCGTTCCCGGTTTCTCATAAAAATGGCAGTCACTGGACTTAAGGCCTACCCTTGTCTGGTAAGACCTCATCTTGACTGTCTGTAAAGACCTGATTTCTAAAGAAGGTCACATTCTAAGGTTCCAGGAAGTGGGGGAGGGGGCGTGGTGGGGATGGGGGGAGCCTGCTCTACACACTGTATAAACCCTGCTGAGGCTAACCAATACAGAGACAATCTTAGGTGAAGTGAGTCTCTTCTTTTGGCCCCATGGCAGTTGGTTCTTGCGTGTGAACTTCCCCCATGTTCCTGCTGATGCAGGGACTGTGTGTGTATTCATACTTCACCAGCATGAGAATTCCACCATGTTTGATTAAGGAAGGCCAACTGAGCAGGGCAGTGGTGGCGCACACCTTTAATCCCAGCACTTGGGAGGCAGGGGCACTCGAATTTCTGAGTTTGAGGCCAGCCTGGTCTACAGAGTGAGTTCCAGGACAGCCAGGGCTATACGGAGAAACCCTGTCTCAAAAAAAAAAAAAAAAAAAAAAAAAAAAAAGAAAGAAGAAAAAAAAAAAGAAGAAGAGAAAGAAAGGGGGTTGGGGAGGAAAAGTGAAGGTCTTGGACCAGGGGTTCTCAACCTTTGATCAACCTCTATCTTCAAAAATATTTACATTACAATTCATAGCCGTAGCGAAATGGCTTTATGGTTGTGGGTCCCCACAATGAGAGGAACTGTATTACAGGGCCCAGCATTGGGAAGGGTGAGACCCACTGTCCTTGCGCATGTCCCTGTTACGTCATCTTCACCCCGGGAAAAGCAGGAGCAGACCTTCCTAAGGAGTCACCAGAACATTCCCTGAAGACACTTAAATCTGCTTTTTTTGTTTGTTGTTTTTGTTTTTTGTCTTTTTTTTTCCTGCAGTTGAGGACTGAACCCAGGGCCTTGTGCTTGCTAGGCCAATGCTCTACCACTAAATTCCCAACCCCTAAATCTGTTTTTAAACGTGTTCAACGTTGCTCTCCCTAGGCCTCTCACTCTGAAGCCACAAAGCCCCATTGTTCCTCATGTAACAGAGTACTCTAAGTTCTTCATGGAAATTACAGGTTAAGTTGCTTTGAATGTATATGCTGAATTGTCATACTGTAGCCCATATGGGAGCAACTGTGTATATTAAAGAGGGAATTATGAGGCAGTGGTGGCCATGCCTGCCTTTAATCTCAGCACTCAAGAGGCAGAGGTAGGTAGATCTCTGTGAGTTCGAGGTCAGCCTGGTCTACAGAGTTCCAGGACAGCCAGGGATACTCAGAGAAACCTTGTGTACTGGCTGGTTTTGTGTGTCATCTTGACACAGGCTGGAGTTATCAGAGAAGGGAGCTTCAGTTGGGGAAGTGCTTCCATGAGATCCAGCTTTGAGGCATTTTCTCAATTAGTGATCAAGGGGGTAGGGCCCCTTGTGGGTGGTGCCATCGCTGGGCTGGAAGTCTTGGGTTCTATAAGAGAGCAGACTGAGCAAGCCAGGGGAGGCAAGCCAGTAAGAAATATCCCTCCATGGCCTGTGTATCAGCTTCTGCTTTCTGACCTGCTTGAGTTCCAGTCCTGACTTCCTTTGGTGATAAACAGCAATATGGAAGTAAGCTGAATAAACCCTTTCCTCCCCAACTTGCTTCTTGGTCATGATGTTTGTACAGGAATAGAAACCCTGACTAAGACAAATTGGTACCAGCATAGTGGGGTATTCCTGTGACAACCTGACCATGTTTTGGGGAGGATTGTGGAAGGACTTTGGAACTTTGAACTAGAAGAGCAACTGGTTGTTAAGAACTCTGTGGATGTTCTGTAGGAGCTTGGAAGATAATGTTGAGAACAGTGCAGAAGATGGAGGCCTGGCTTGTGAAATTTCAGAGAGAAGATTAAAGACTCTTTTTAGGGCCATTGTTGTTTTGATTGTGAAGAGTCTGTGGTTTTGGTTAGCTGGTCTGAAGAATCAGCTGTGATTAAGAAGATACCAGAACTACTAAAGCGAAAACTTTGCATTACTGAGACTATTGATGCTGGTTAGCTGGAGCTAAGAAATTAGCGGTGATTAAGAAGAGACCAGCATCATTGAGGTGAAATCTTCTGGGAAGTGTTTTTTGAGAGCAAAGAGACTGTGTTCCAGAGCTAGCCAAGGTTGTACCTTGTGCCGCAGCAGGACTTGGTAATGTGTAAGAGTCACCCAGGTGGTACTGGTTTTGAAGGCAGCATGAAGGGGTCATGAAGAGCAGCTGAGGCTTGGCACAGTGAGAGGCCATAGAAGGCCATTGGTGAAGGTACAGCCGCAGTTGCAATTGGTGGCCCAGGATTGAAGGTGTCATGCAAAGGAGTTGAGGCTTGGCACCATGAAGACAGTCTATGAGAGGCTATTGGTAAAGCCTAGTTACAGCAGAAGACAGCAGTGTTTTGAAAATATAAGTACCATGCAGTGACCACCACGGACAGCAGCAGCAGTGGAGTACAGGCATCTAGAGCCTAGAAGACAAGATGTGTGCTACAGGGACTGGTGAGATGGTTCAGTGGGTAAGAGCACCAACTGCTCTTCTGAAGGTCATGAGTTCAAATCCCAGCAACCACACAGTGGCTCACAACCACCCAGAATGAAATCTGACACTCTCTTCTAGTGGTCTGAAGACAGGTACAGTGTACTCATTTATAATAATAAATAAATCTTTAAAAAAAAAATGTGTGCTACAAAGGGCAGAGCTGGAGAAGTGACCAAAGCCCTTAGAGGAGCCCAGAAGATCGTGAGTTGGATCCCAGACATTGGTTTTGCTTTTGATTGTGACTGTGCCCTGATATTTTTCCCTCTTGAAGAAAGAACATATTTTAGTGGAGCCCATAGTTAAGAGACTGTGAATTTTAAAAGATATCGGACATTTTAAATAGATTGAACTTTTAATATGTAAATTCTGTGGGACTTTAGATCTTGGGGATGAATAAGAAAGTAAGGGTTGAGGCTTAATAGTGATGTGTTTGTGTGTCAAGTTGACAAGGGGTCAATTGTACTGGCTGGTTTTGTGTGTCAACTTGACACAAGCTGGAGTTATCACAGAGAAGGGAGCTTCAGTTGGGGAAGTGCTTCTATGAGATCCAGTTTTGAGGCATTTTCTCAATTAGTGATCAAGGGTGGGGGAGGGCCCCTTGTGGGTGGTACCATCGCTGGGCTGGAAGTCTTGGGTTCTATAAGAGAGCAGGCTGAGCAAGCCAGTAAGTAGCATCCATCCCTCCATGGCCTCTGCATCAGCTCCTGCTTCCTGACCTGTTCGAGTTCCAGTCCTGACTTCCTCTGGTGATCAACAGCCATGTGGAAGTGTAAGCTGAATAAACCCTTTCCTCCCCAACTTGCTTCTTGGTCATGATGTTTGTACAGAAATAGAAACTCTGACTAAGACACCTTGTCTTGAAAGACAAAAACAAAAACAAACAAGCAAGCAAAAAGACAGAATGTGACTAGCATTCAGAATAATGGGCCCAGAAAACTAGTGGCAAATTTTGCTTTAGCACTACTTAGTCACCTGAGGCCGAAGCACCAGTGGCTGTTCAGGGCAAGACTTCCTGTGCAGTGTTTTAGGGTTTTTTTGTGGTACTGAATGTTAAACCCCGGACCTAGTACATGCTAGGTGAGCACTCTACCAACAGAGCTACATCCCTAGCCCCCCACAAAGTTTTAATACTGTGCTTTCTGAGTCAGACCCCAGGACTCAGCCAATAAAACCCCTTGCTACACCAGGGTAACCTGAATGGTTTCAAGAACCCACAGTGGAAAAAGAGAAGCAGCTCCTGAAAGTTGTCCTCTGACTTCCATAAGCATGTTGTGGCATGCTTGCACATGGGCTCACACAGGCATTTTATTTTTATCCAAAATGCTTATTGGGATGTTTTCTGCCTCCTTCCCAAGTCTTGCTTTTCCTTCTTAGGCTGCAGAAGGCACTGGAGCAGCCCCCCCCACAAGACTGACTACCTTTTGTAGGTAGGCTGGCGACCATGGGGACTTTATAGAACGTAGGCATTTCACACCCTAGGCATTTCACCTAGCAGGAAGCAGGGCCTTGTACCTGGCATTTCCCATGTTTCCTCTCCTCCCTTCTGGAGAGGGATAAAGGAGATCCTTTGCAAGAGGCAAGTTCTCATAAGGAGGTCACCACCAGCAGAAAGCCACAGTATATTATTATTATTATTATTATTATTATTATTATTATTATAAGTGGGACTCATACCAGGAGTGGTAGTGCAAGCCTGTACTCCCAGCACTCCGGAGGCTGAAGCAGAGGGTTACCGAGAGTTTGAGGCCTGCTTGGGCTACATAATGAGACTAGGTGTAAACTAACAGACCCTCAAATATTTCTGCTCTCTTTCAGATAAATTGGCATTAAATTTACTTCGTGGGAGTCCATGAGCTTCTTTTAGAACAGTAATGATCAACTACATTGTAGTTATTTCATTCAGAGACAGCTCTACACACAAAGTTGCATTAAAAAGAATGTGAAACTAAACCAGAAGAGGTTACTCCCTCTGTAGATGTGAGTGAGACCTATTGTGAGTCTCTGACTATTAGGCCAAGTGGCACAGTAATAAACTATGTAAGTAACAGTACTGTTACTGTTTTATGTTAGCTTTCTGTTACTGTAACAAATATCGAGTCAAGAAGAAAGGTTTATTTTGGTCCTAGATTATGAAGGTTTCTGTCTTGTTGTTTTGAGACAGGGTCTCACTATATACAGCTCTTACTGTCCTGGAACTCAGTATGTAGACCAAACTGGCTTCAAAATCACAGAGATATGCCTGCCTCTGTTTCCTGAGTGCTGGGATTAAAGTTGTGTTCTATTATACGTGGCTAATTGTGAATATTTCAGTCTATGGTTGGTAGAGACAGTGAGAAAGCAAAGAGTCATGGAATTCATTTATGGCCATTGGAGTTGGAAGTGGAGGGTAGGTTTCCTGAATTTCTAAGCCCCTCTCCAATTATTTCAACCTATTTAAAATTCTAAATAAGTATACATTTATTTAAAAGAGTAAATTGGGGCTGGTGAGATGGCTCAGCGGGTAAGAGCACACTGACTGCTCTTCCAAAGATCCTGAGTTCGGATCCCAGCAACCACATGGTGGCTCACAACCACCCATAATGAGATCTGACGCCCTCTTCTGGTGCGTCTGAAGACAACTACAGTGAATTACAGTGGAGCGAATGGGCAAGCAGGACTGGAGCAAGCAGAGGTCCTGAGTTCAATTCCCAGCAGCCATACTCATACACACAAAATAAATAAATAAATCTTTAAAAAATAAATAAATAAATAAATAAAAGAGTAAATTGATTGCATTAAGAGAGATGGCTTAGCAGTTAAGAGCACTTGCAGCTCTTACAGTGGGCCTTGGTTCAGTTCCCAGCACCCATGTGGAAGTGTATAACTATCTGTGACTCCTGTTCCAGTGAATCTGATGCCCTAAAAAAAAAAAAAAGAAGAAGTAAGCATAGTACACATAAATACATGCAGGTAAGCATATTCATTCATATAAAAATAAATCTTTTAAAAGAAGGTATTGTGTTCAAGTTATTAAGCAATGTTTGTCTTTTGTTTTTATCTGATGCCAAATCTTAATAATTATACTATAACTATTAGAATCCTTTATGGCAAGTAAAAAAAAAAGTGGTATTTAACACAATTTCATTTCAGTAAAACTTAAAACCCTGTCGTATTTCAAAGGTTTTTCATTATAAACATCTGTGGAGCTGGAGTGGGTGTGGCTGTTAGTAGAGTGCTCTTTTAGCATACACTAACTTCCGGGTTCAGTCCAAGCATGAAAGAAAACCAGATGTGGCAGTGCATGTTTCTAATCCCAGCGCTCAGGAAGTGGAGGACAAAGGACCAGGAGTTCAAAGTCACCCTTGGATATAAAACAAATTTAAGACCAGCCTGGTCTTCGCTAGACCTTGTCTTAAATTTTTTTTTTTTTTTTTTTTTTGTGGAACTGCTGAATATATTTCTAGTCATACATATGTGTACATTTATACACAAGTATGCATAGATAGACACGGTTAAAGTATTTAAACGAGGTTTATAAGGAGCTCTACAATCGCTACAAAGTCCATATCCATTTTCCAGATCACTGGGGAAAAAAAAACAATGTGTTCTTCTAAACAAGTTCTTGAAGCCATCAACACCAATTGCTACTTACTTTCGAAAAATAATCATTATGTATCCATTTCCACCAGCAAAGTAAAGCCTAGATATCAAGTTTACATGCTGTATTTAACACCTTTTATTTAAGTAGCTCAAAGCTTTTAATCTCAAAGTACTGCAGAGACTGGAACTACTGCAGAGAGCGGCTGGCAACCACTCTCCAAAACCAGCAGAAAGCATGGGCAGGAGCCCCAACCCCAGCACTTCCGCATTAGGGAGAGGACCAGCTCTGTTCAGGCACTGAGGGTCCTGAAGGCAAACAGCAAACTGACACCTGTCTATGCGCAGGAAGTGTCCAGGCCTCCAGTAAGAACAAGGAATCTGGAGCGCTTCTGTTCAGAAAGAATCGAGTATAGGTTTTTCATGAGAAAAAAAGAGAAAACAACAATGGAACCAGAAGACTTTGTTTCTTTGAAAACAATAACAAAACTGGTGAACTTTTAATAAACTAGAGATGCAAGGCAGTTGGTGGACTGTTCGGCTAGCGTGGACAAGGCCCTGAGCTCAGTCTTCAGCATCACATAAGACTGGGTCAGGTGTGGCTGGAGAGAGGGCTCCACCGGTAAGAGTGCATGCTGCTTTTCCAAAGGAACAAGAGCTGGCTCCCAACCTCATGTCAGGCTGCTAACAACCATCTGTAACTTAGCCCACTGGGGATCTGACACCCTCTCTGACCTGCCTATATACACACACACACCCCTATACCCAACTCCTGGGAAGCTAAGGTAGGTCACAACCAAAAAGTTCAAGGTCAAAGCAAGTTCAAGGGAAGTTTCAGATAGCCTGGGATACATGAGATACTGTCTCACAAAAATAAAAATAAATTTATTTAAATAAAAGGAAGAAAAGTACACAAATTATTGAAATCTGAACTGCCTACTAGTTAAATAACTTAAATAACAAATTCCTGAAAAGCTGTAAACTAAAATTGATTCAGAAATAGAAAGACGGGAACAGATCAAAAGCAAGTAAAAGAATCTGACTTGGTAATTAAAATCCACTCACAAAGGAAACTCCAGGCCTGGGCAGTCACTAGTCACTTTTATCAAATGTCATACTAATCCTGTCCAAAAACTGCTGTGGGGGATGCTAAGATGGCTCAGTGAGTACAGACAACTACTGTAGAGTCTATGAACCTCCCTGAGTTCCATTTCCAGGACCCACTTGGTGGAAGGAGAGAACCAATTCCTGAAGGGTTGTCCTCTTGACTACATGTATATGCTGTGTTATTCACATATTCACCCATAGTCATTTACAAGTATTTACACATACACAAAGTAAATAAATGTAATATTGTAAGTATTAACATTTTTTTATAAAGATTATGTCAAGAATAGTTAATGAAGTATTTTTGTTCATGAAATCTTTTTTCCCCCTGAGACAGAGTTTCTCTGTGTAACAGCCTTGCCTGCCTTGGAACTCACTTTCTACAAAGTGAGTTCCAGGCTGGCCTCAAACTCAGAGATTTGCCTGCCTCTGCCTCCCAAGCATTGGGATTAAAGGTGGGCGAAACCACCGGCCAGCTCATTTACGAAATCTTAATTTTAAGTAGGGGAGCCTATCAGACTCAGTAGCAATGAAGAAAAATTCAAACATAGTCATGTTATTGATAGACAGGAGACAGAAACTGGTCAGAGGCAGGGGTCCTGACACTGAATGGTTCCCTTCCTATCCATACTCAGAAGGGAGCTGTGGCTTCTTCTCTCCATCTAAAGGAACAACGTTCGAGGCCACATTTGAGGGTGTGGACCACAACTGCAGTCCAGACAGGTCTTCCTTCTAGTGAACAGCTTTAGAGTTGGATCTCTACATTTTTTTTCATAGTGAAAATGGACCATATCAAAACAAAACAGAAAAGATTGCTAGTGTAATGGCACTTGCCTTTAATCCCAGCTCTTGGGGAGTTAGAAGCAGGTGGATTTCTGTGAGTCTGAAAGCAGCTTGTCACTACTGAATAGTGAATTCTAGGTCAGCTAGAGCTACCTGGTGAGACCCTGTCACAAAAGAAAAGAGGAGGAGACAGAGGAATAAGGAAAAAGAAAATAGGCTACATATCTAACCCCAGTTTTAGCCCACCCCCTAAAGAGAATGCCATTCCCCTGATCAAAAGAATATAATCTACTTCTGGTTCTTAGGAGAGACATAACAAATCATTATGTCTTGCTTTAAGAGCTAATCTAGAGCTGAGTATGGTGACATACACCTTTAATCCCAGCACTACAGAGGTAGAGGCAGGCGAATCTCTGCATTTGAGACCACCCTGGTCTGTCTACAGAGTGAGTTCCAGTACAACCAGCACTACACAAAGAAACTCTGTCTCCAAAAAAAATGAAACAAGCAACCAAACAAACAAAAAAAGTGTTAATCCTGTCAATCACCTGAACTGTCCTTCTGGAGGTGGCCATACTGAGGAAGTGGAAGATACAATTCTCTTGCTGAGATGGTGCCTTTTCCTTTCCAGCAGCCCCACCTAAAGAGCCACTACTGTGGAGCTCTGAGTCACCCTGCTTTCCTGAGTTCCAAGTCAGAAATGTGTAACTGTTCTTTCTTTAAAGCACTGGCCAAAGCCTAAGCAGGCTTTCTCTGGCATTTTGAGTTTCTCATCACCTCTCTGAAACCACTCCCTTTTGCAATGTAGCCCTTTGCTGACCTGCAGCTGCTTGCCAGTCTCCATTGCTGAACGTGCTGGCCCCACTCAAAAAGGTATTTTCTCTCTCTCTCCTTCCTTCTCTCTCTCTCTCTCTCTCTCTCTCCTTCTCTCCCTCTCTCCCTCTCCCTCTCTCTCTCTCTCTCTCTCTTTCCCTCTTTCTCTGTCTCTCTCTCTGTCTCTCTCTCTCCTTCATCTTTCTCTTCCATAAGATAAGATACAGGCATGAATGTGGCTAATATTTTACCAGAAACTTCATTATTTTATGCAGGAGTAGACAAGGTTAAATGTTACTGATTTCTTTTTTTTTTTTACACTGTTGTTTTTGTAATTTGGAGCATCTGTGTGTGGACACACACTGGCCAGTGTGCATTCAGATGTTAGAAAACAACTGGTGCTCTCCTTCTGGCATGGAGGGAGGTCAGGTCAGCCTTGGTGGCAAGTGCTTTTACCAGACAAGCATCTCACTGCCCTAGGTATTTCTTTAACCATCTGTTTTCAAGCTTTCCTATGAGGAAACTAGCTCCACCTTAAATTTGTCACCTTCTTTCTCCCCACAATAAATTTTGGGGTTGTAATAAATGTACTGGTTTTAAAAATTCTGTGCCTGCCTACTATCCACTGAGGCAGTACTAAAATGTTTAAGAATCTGACATTGCTCTTGAAATTGTCAGTTTAGGAGAAAAAGTCCATTGCACACATTGCTTAAACATCAGAAAGTACAACTTTCAAAAGAAAAGGAATGTATTCACATTAGATGTAGCTATTAAGGAAGGTGCACAGGATGAGGGTGGGGTGAGAAAGTAGTGGCTAAATAAGCCTAACATAGTAAGAGAGGAAGACACAATGTGTCCTGCCTGACTGAAGGATGCAGTTGTTAGGAAGATTTTCTACCATAATATAGTTAATAAACAGTAACACCAGCCTACCACATCTACCCCCACAGATACTGCTGAAGTTATAAAACAGGCTGCTTGCAATATACTATTCCTAGTAAACTCAACACCCTCCCATCCAAGAATTACGCATCAGAATATGAGGTTGTTTTTTATAACAAGACATATTTGGATATGATTTAGTATATTTGGATATACTTTAGTATATTTGCATGTGTACATGTATGATAATATGCATATGGATGAATGTATGTACATGGATGACTGAACTTTCCTGGTTTTCTACCTTATTTCCTGGGATAAGATCTCTCTCTTTCTCTTGATAGGGGACAAGGTATTATTGTCTAACTGTGACTTGAAACTCACTATGTAGATCAGGCTGCCCTGGACCTCACAGACCACCACTGCCTGTCTCCTGGGTGCTGGGATTAAAAGCGTGCACCATGGACTGGAGAGATGGCTCAGCAGTTATGAGCACGGACTGTACTCGAAAAAAACAAAACAAAACAAAACAAAACAAAAAAACAACAAAAAGAAAGAAAAGAAAAGAAAAGAAAATCTCGAACCATGACTGGAGCTTGAATATGTGGCTTGTCGGGCTAGTGACCTTTTGGCACAGACCCTTCCGCCACTTCCCATGTGCTGGGACTACAGGTGGGCTGTATGAACACTTAAGCTTTTCTGTGGGTTTTTAAAATTAGAACTTGACTCCTCATACCACATGTGGTAAACGTTTTATACAGGGTCATCTCCCAAGCCGTGTCTTAAGGTCCTGACTCTTTACTGGATGTCATAGAGCCACCAATGGTATAAGAAGGTGGAAAGCGGTGTTCCTGTGGTCTTTCATGAAAACCAAGGAATTCAGACACTGATGAGAAGGACCTGAGCTACATTTAGAAAAGACCACCCTGGAAATGTAAAGAAAGACACAGTGCAACAAGGAAGCCCCATTTAGTTATGGGAACAGAAATCCAAATTTGGGCTTGGTGACTGATGTCCCTAATCCCGGCAACCTGGAAAGCTGATATAGGATTGCCAGGTCAAGGCCAGCCTGGGCTACATAGAAGACCCTGTCTCAAAAATACAAATGCAGGGTGTAAATCAGGACAGTACTTGGAAAGGAGATAGAATTGGGAAATGTTGCAAATGCAGAGGGAAGCTTCCCGAGTGATGGGTGGGCCTGGCTATCCTATCCCAGCTCCGCTATCCGTCTCGCTAGCTTAGCTCAGTGTTTCACCTGGCAGTTTATTATATTGGTGGAACCAGGCTGCTGGGTTCCAATCATTGGCAAGTTAACTGACCTACATGCCTTCTTTCCCCAACAAGACTAACAAGAGTGTCAAGGTCATAGGGCCGTTTCAAGGACTCAATGCAGTTAAGTGCTTAGGAGGATGTCGGCTACACACATACTACACAAACATGGCTTTTTAATTAGTGAAATACTGTACCCTTAACAAATCAGAAACAAACATAATGTGGGGGACAAGGTCGTTTATCATGCACAGTATGAAATGAGACTTCCAAGACAAATACCAGAGGACTCAGGGTGAGATGATAAAGGTAGGGGGACTTAGAGCCCTGGCTCCCATCATTCCCCACTATGCTCCACGGCCTTCCTAGGTCAGTCCTATTGGCCACCTGCAGTATACCTCCAAGAAGTCAGGCTCTTGCTGCTAGGCTGTCTTCCCACGGCTGCTCAGTCAGCGCTCTGACCTACCAACGTGAACGGAAAAGAATAGAGAGCCTAGATCCTTAGCCTTAGAAGCAGACCTGAAACTCCAAATACAGCACATGTTAAATCCCAGCGAGCAGAAGTGCCTTCCACGTATGAGTAAGGAAGATTAAAGGTCTGAGTACAGGGACAGTGGATGGCAGGAATAAAGACTGTATTTATTGAGAAACCCAAATGCCCAGAGCAAGCAAGGTTCTAAGGAGACGTGGAACACACTACATATTACGGAAGGGAGGAGGGTGAAGACTAAGTCTGGATTTTCCTACAACTTCAGGGAACACCTCTAAGATGTAATTTTCCATTCGAGTTGGTAAGTAAAGGCAGTGGTCAGAGCACTAGGAAGGCGATTAATAAAACTGGTTTCTTTTTTTTAATGTTTAAAAAAGATTTATTTTATGTGTGAGTACACACTGCAGCTGTACAGATAGTTGTGAGCCTTAATCTGGTTGTTGGGAATTGACTTTTAGTACCTCTGCTCGCTCCGGTCAGCCCCGCTCGCTCAGGCCCAAAGATTTTCTTCTTATTATAAATAAGTACACTGTAGCTGCCTTCAGACACACCAGAAGAGGGCTTCAGATCTCATTATGGGTGGTTGTGAGCCACCACGTGGTTGCTGGGACTTGAACTCAGGACCTTTGGAAGAGCAGTGGTCCTCTTACCGGATGAGCCATCTCACCAGCCCTATAACTGGTTTCTACCAGTAATGTATGGTTAAAAAAAGAGAAGTTGGGACAGGGAAAGGGATTTTTTAAGGACACAACTCGCGGTCAGGGGATAGCAGGTGAAAAGGGCACCAACCGGATGCTGGCGGTTTTTATCTGCTGTCCCCAGGGAATACACCAACGGAAGGTCCTTATCTCGGAGACTTTGCGATAAAGACGCCCTCTTGGGGCCTGCCCCAGGAGCCATTACAAACCCTGCGGGTGGGGTCGGGGGGCTCGCAATCTGCTTTTAACAAATTCCCAGTCTAGCCGCAGTCAGGGGGACAAGCGCCGCTTGCTAGGCGTCGGTACCGGGCCGGGGTCAGACTTGCCCTCAGCACACCGCATCGCAGGGCAGGGAGGCACCCTGGCAGAACCCTACGACCACCCCGGCGTCGGTGCACGCCGCTCAGCGCCCCCCAACCCCCGGGCTCCGGCTTCCGGAGGAAGGGTCTGGGCAGGGATGGGGCGGACTGGTCCAACTCGCGGCCGTCGAGGGGCCGCTTCCCGCTTCCACCCCCGCCCCGAGGGGGGAGTCCGGACGACGCGGCGGAGGAAGCGGGACGGGCTACCCTGGTACAAGAGTCAAGGCCTCCTGGGGCTTTAGAGCCGGAGAAAGACGCCTACCACCCGCTGGGCTTCGGTGGTGGGCCCCGAGCTGCCACCCCGCGGCACCGGCAGGCGGAGCGCGAACGGGCGCAGGGTGGAAATCTCGCGATAGCAGGCCTCCGGGGCGGGGGTGGTGCCTCTTCCTCTCCTGCTGCTCGCGTTAGTTCCGGTCGCAGAGGAAGGAGACAGCGCCGCAGTTGCCGCCAGCTCGGGGATTTCTGGCTCTTTTCTCTTCGCCTTAAATTCGGTGAGGCGAGCGCGGCGCAGCGCCGGGGGGAACAGCGGCGCAGCGCCGGGTCCCGGCGGAGGATGAGGGGGAGCGGCGCGGTTCGGAGGAGCCGCCCGGACCCGGGGCCTGGATTCGCGGCCGGGGCCGCCGCTCTGGAGGGCGGGCGAGGCCGCGGGGCGCCGGGGTGGCGGCGCGCCCCCGTGTGCGCCCCAGCCGGCCTGGGTAACAAAGCCGCCGCGGCCTCTGTTGGGTGATGTACGCGTGGGGGGGTTCGGCGGGCGGGGCGCAGCCGCCACCACCACCGCCGCGGCCGCCGCCTCCGCCGCTGCTTTCGCGGGAGGGCGGGCGGATGTACGGGGCGGCGGGGGCCCCGGCGCGCAGCGCCTCGGCGCCTGTGGTCCGCTCGGCGCGGCGGCCACCACCGCAGGCGACAGGGTCGGTGGAGAAGGGCCCACGGTGCTCCGGGGACCCCCGACACCCCTCCCCCCCAAGCCCTGCGAGGCCGGAGGCCCCGGGAAGGGTGTGGATGTGGAGACACGTGCCCGGGGGAGGAGGAGGCGGCTCGGGCTGTAGGGTTTGCGGCCGGCCGGCTCTCACTTTTTGCACCTTGGAAGAGGGGTGCAAGCGGTCTCTGCGGCCCCCGGGCGCCACTTTGGAGGGAGGGCAGCGGTGACGCTGGTTCGGGAGCTTTGACAGCTCGTGGCCGCGGCGGTCCTCTTAAGTTCGGGTTACTTAGGAAAAAAAAGAAGTGGGAGATGCAATTAGGTTTGTGATAGGCCATTTGCCACCAGACTGGCTGATACTAAAATGTCAAATCAAGGTGTACTTCCAGCGTTTTACATCAAGGGGTTCTTGTAGAAGGGAAACTTAGCTGCACCACCAGCTCTTTTGCCTGTTAAACGGAAAGGGTCCTGGGTTTGCTCTAGTTGTAATTTTGATGTAAGGTTTGATACTTTGTTTCCGAAGTTAGTGTTACTGGCACAGGTGGTTTTTAAGGCCTTCTTTCCCCCCTTTTTTCCTAGGGTGTCTTTTATGAATAATCAAAAGCAGCAAAAACCAACGCTATCAGGCCAGCGTTTTAAAACCAGAAAAAGAGGTAAATATTTGTGTCTCTCCTGTAAACTTTCAGACATGTATCTTGGTTTCTCTCCCCTCATGAGAAAGTAACAGAAACTTGAGTTTCTCTTTACTATTTCAGAGTAGCTGCTCCCTTAGTGCGTTACTACTGCGTTCTCAGACTTTTTGGTTTTTTCGAGACAGGGTTTCTCTGTGTAGCCCTGGCTGTCTTGGAACTCACTCTGTAGACCAGGCTGGCCTCGAACTCAGAAATCCACCTGCCTCTGCCTCCCAAGTGCTGGGATTAAAGGCATCCGCCACCGCTGCCCAGCTAAACTTTCATTTTTTTTTAGTATGGAAACTAGTGGCTAAAAGCTGTGACTTCAAACTCATAGTTTAAAGAAGAGTTTTAACAAAGAAGGTTAAAAGGAAGGAGGATACTCCTAAAGTCCCTAATTTAACCTAGACTTTATGGAGACACGTGAAAGGAACTCATTTGTAGAGTGTCTAACATGGTCTAGGTCTTGGAAAAGATGTGTATGTGGGGGGGATGATCAGATTTTAACTTGCAGAATTATAGAATGGGATTTGCCTTTTTTTTTTTTTTTTTAAGGTTTAGTGGAGTGTCTTAGATTATAGCTCGGGGTGGCCTCCAAATGCTAGGATTAAAGGCATGAGCTCCAACTGGCATACCAATCTGGGGATTGAACCTAGTTCTCCTGTCAGAGGCTGGCAGATCTCTGAGGTCCAGGACAACCAGGACTACACAAAGAAACCTTGTTTTTAAAAACCAACAACAACAACAATAACAACAAAAAGTTTAAATGGTATTTGAAAATACACATTGTCCAGGCATAGTGGCATACATCTTTAATTCTAGCAGTGGAGAGGCCAGTAAGTGGAGGTCTACTTAGTGAATTCCAGGCCAGCTAGGACTGCATAGAGCTGGCTCAAAAAGATGAAGACACATTAACCTGCTGAGTGGCTTTGAGGAAATGGAGAGTTGGCTAACAACTGGCCTTAAGGTTGTTTCTGGTTTTCTACCTTTCATAGAAAGTTTGACACATATGACAGCATCTTTGTATATTCTCCATAGTCTATTTTTATATTCTCCATAGTCCAGTTGTGAAACCAAAGTGTACTTTTATTCCAGTCTTTGTAAGTATAGATTTAGCCAATAGATTTTCTTAAACTAAAGCAGTTTGTCAATAATAAAGAAAACTATGTATTCTCTGAGTTTGTAGATTCATAGTATTATCTTGATAAAATTGTATAATTTTATTGTTAGCATCTGGGAGATATCACTTCCAGATAAAGATTGTCCCTGTCTTGAGGTGTGGCGTCCTCCTGTAATCCAGCATTCATACTACTGAGACAGAAGAGTTACCAATAATAACTGGATCAGCCTAGAAATACAAAACCCCTGTCTTTAAGTGCCTCCCCCAATAACAAAAAAAAAGGATGGCTTATGGCCTGGTTCTAGGTATAATCATCCATGGTTGCCTGGAGCTAAGGGAGTTTTGAAGAAAGGATTTTCAGTAAAACCAAGAGAATCTTGAAAAAAAAAATCACTCTCATGTTATATAAAAAGAAATCAGGAATCATCTAGTCTCAGCTGACAAGTGTGAAAATTCAGATATCATTTGCCCTAAATTGTCAAGTTGGAAAAGCTGGGAGTGCACATCAGTGGCAGAGTACTTGCCTACATGTGTGACGCCCTGCGTTCATCTCCAGTACCACCAGTAAGCAACAGACGTGTGCCTAGAGCCTGTGAGAGGTCTGATAATTCAGTAGATGCTAAGTGCTTTCTGCTTTGCATTATTTAGCACTCACAGAAACTTACAGGGTCCCTGTTATTTTGGAAAGGAACATTGAAAATGGCTGGTTTCAGCCTTGCTCCCTGTAGGTGATCTGGGCTGATTACTAGTACCCATATTAGTCAGTTCCCGTCTTCCTGTAACTCCAGTTCCAGGGGATACAGTGCCCTCTTCTGGTTTCCTCAGGCTCTAGGCATATGCATGTAGATGTTTACTGTTTAAAAGAAAGTGGCTAGTTGCACAGATACACAGGTTATAATGGAAATTATGGTTTCAGCTGGGTAGGTGTTTTTTTTTTTTTTTTTTTTTTTTTTTTTTTTTTTTTTTTTTTTTTTTTTTTTTTTTTATTATATGTAAGTAGCTGTCTTCAGACACCCCAGAAGAGGGCATCAGATCTCATTACGGATGGTTGTGAACCGCCATGTGGTTGCTGGGATTTGAACTCATGACCTTTGGAAGAACAGTCGGTACTCTTAACTGCTGAGCCATCTCTCCAGCTCCCGTTTTGTTTGTTTTAAAGCAGGGTGTCTACATAGCCCTGCCTGTCCTGAAACTCAATATGTAGACCAGGCTGGGCTCCACCTCACCGATCCTATTTCTGCCTCCTGTATGCTAGAATTAAAGGAAAAGCTAAAGTGTTATGGACACATAAAAGGGGAAAGATCCCCTAAAACTTTGGGTAGTATGGCAGTAGCTGCATAGCAAAACCTTGTCTCAAAAAAAACAGCAAAAACCAAAAAAACAGATCTGGGCAGTGGTGGCACACAACTTTAATCCTAGCACCCAGGAAGCAAAGGCAGAAGGATTGCTGAGTTCAAGGCTGGCCTGGTCTACAAAACTGAATTCTAGAACCCTGTCTCAAAAAACTAAAAGAAAGAAAAAACAAAAACAGAGCTCGGGGTGTATATAGTTCAGTAGAGTGCTTGTTGGACATGTATAAAGTCTTAGAATCTTATTTCCGACGCTTAAGATATAGAAAGTGAAGGATCATAAATTGAAGGTTTGTTTTAGGCTACCCTGTAGCAAATGAGACCCTGTCTTTTTTTTTTTTAAGATTTATTATTATACATAAGTACACTGTAGATGTCTTTAGACATACCTGACATCAGATCTCATGACTGGTGGTTGTGAGCCACCATGTGGTTGCTGGGATTTGAACTCGAGACCTTCGGAAGAACAGTCGGCGCTCTTACCCGCTGAGCCATCTCGCCAGCCTGAGACCCTGTCTTAAAAACAAGCACTGACTGAAGAGATGGCTAAAGTGCTTGCCATACAAGCGTGAAGACCCGTGTCTGATCCCTGGTATCCACATGGAGCCAGCCCTGGTAACTGGTGCCCGTGACTGAAGCATAGGTGAGGGAGGCAAAGACAGGAGGAGTCCTGGAGCTTGCCAGCCCAACAGTCAGGTCAGAGTGAGAGGCTGTCTTAGTAAGATGGGTACAAGTTAGGAAGATAACTCCATATCAACCTAATAGGGCCAGGCTAGACTGTAGCTCAGTAGTACTTGTACAGCATATACAAGACTAGATTCTAAAATCAGTCCACGGCTAGGAAGATGCCTGTAATCCTGTCTCAGAAAAAAAGAAAGAAAGGCAGAGGGGAACTTACTTGTGTGTGCAAATTTTCAGAGGAATAAAGTATACCTGGACAAAAAGGTTAGTGTTAATAGTTTTGTTTTTGAGGATATCACTGGAATTCAGATCCACCTGCATCTATCTGCCTTTCTAGTGCTGGGATTAAAGGCTTGTGCCACTATGACTGGTATAGGTTTGTTAGAGCATTCTGGTAACAGTGGAAGCAGGAAATCCTAGCACATTGAGCTTGCAAAGTGAGCGGCCTACCTTGACCAGGTAGGTAGGTCATCTTGCAGGAGAGAGACTGAGTGTGTGTTTAATCTTTCTCCTGTCATAGGTTTTCTGAGTCTTGAGTACTTAAACTTGCCCTTTTCCAGCTATTGAATTAAATGAAACTCAGTAATTTGGCTAACTTATACTATTTGTTGGTTTGTGCCATTTTTGATAAGCTTCTTGGAACTAATTTTTTTTCTTACTATCTAGATGAAAAAGAGAGGTTTGACCCTACTCAGTTTCAAGACTGTATTATTCAAGGCTTAACTGAAACTGGTACTGATTTGGAAGCAGTAGCTAAGTTTCTTGATGCTTCTGGAGCAAAACTTGACTACCGCCGCTAT
Source organism: Mastomys coucha (assembly GCF_008632895.1). Classification (NCBI taxonomy): domain Eukaryota; kingdom Metazoa; phylum Chordata; class Mammalia; order Rodentia; family Muridae; genus Mastomys; species Mastomys coucha. Next base: position 84,717,055 of record NW_022196896.1, read on the forward strand.
GCAGAAACACTCTTTGACATTCTGGTGGCTGGCGGAATGCTGGGTAAGTATCTGGGTTTTATGGGCCTAATTTAGGGGAGGTGTAATACACAGAGGTAAATGGAGAACCCAGAATGTCAGCTTTTGACAGACCCAGCAAGAGGAATGGGATTTAGTTGTGCTGCTGTTTCTCTGTAAGCTGGGGGGTACAGATTCTGAGAGAGGTGGAACTCTTTCCACCCTTTCTACCTTGGCAACAACCCATCTTCCTCGGATCCCAAATGCTAGGATTACAAATATGAACTACCACACCTGGCTTCAGCAAACTTTTTAAAAATCTATTTTTGTTTTATGTGCTTTAGTGTTTTGCCTGCTTGTATATATCTGTTGCGAGTGTCAGTTACCCTGGAACTGGAATTATAGACAGCTGTGAGCTACTATGTGGGTGCTGGGAGTTGAATCTGGATCTCTGGAAGAATAGTCAGTGCTCTTAACTGCTGAGCCATCTTTCCAGCCCTGGAATTTTAAGTATACAGAGAGGAGATTTCTTTCTTGTTTGTTTGATTTTTTTTTTTTTTTTTTTTCAAGACAGGGTTTCTCTGTGTATCCCTGGCTGTCCTGGAATTCACTCTGTAGACCAGACTGGCCTCAAACTTAGAAATCCGCCTGAGAGAGGAGATTTCTTAGATGGCCTTTTTTTTTTTTTTAAATAGGGTTTCACTTGGATATAGCCAGGCTAGCATTGACTTGTGAATTCCTTTTGTCTTAGCTGCCTTTCTTGATTGTTATAGTGTAAAAAATAGGGGTTTGAGTCAGTTTTGGTGGCATATATAGATAACTTCTAATCTCAGTATTCAGGAGGATCAAGAATTCCAGGTCAGCCTGGGCTAAGCACAAGATCCTTCTTTAAAAGAATAGGAATTGATGCAATTCCTACAGTGCAACCTCCTTGGAAGTTTAAAATTTACTCTCTGTGTGGAAAGTTAAATATGACCAAAACCAAGTCTGAACATCTCCTTAGCCTAGTCAGCACTGTTAAGTGGTTGATTGTGTATGTGTGTGCATGTATGTGTATGTTCAAAATGCGAGTGATAAGCTTGGCAGCAGGCACCTTTACCCCTCTGGGTAGGGGTACTTGTTTGACTGCTGTGTAAATTTTTCATTTTATTTGTACATCATGAGCCATCTGATTATTTGGATTTTAATTCATCTTTAAGAGTGTTACCATATTATTTTGTATTGGAAATCCTTAAAAGTATGTAAGGCTGAAATAATCACCTATTTAAGATGAAGATTACTGCAGATTTACTATTAAGTCTTTTTTAGCCCCAGGTGGTACACTGGCAGATGACATGATGCGCACAGATGTCTGTGTGTTTGCAGCACAAGAAGACCTAGAGACCATGCAAGCATTTGCTCAGGTAAGCGAAACTGTCGGCCACATAGTTATATGGGCAATATCTCAGGGGGGTTCTGCTTTTTAAAGGTTACAGGTAGAAGTTCTATTCGATTTTAAGATTTAAGTGTGTAGGTCTTAATGAAATATGGTAGGTTAGAAATGTCATGTTCAGGAATAAATTTGCTGCAGTTTGGGTTTTGTTTGTGGGTTTGTTTGTATTTTGAGACAAAGTTTCTCTGTGTAACAGGCTGTCCTGGGACTCACTTTGTAGACTCACAGACAATCTGCCTGCCTCAGCATAACTAGCCTTTACTCTTTTTCTCTCTTTCTGAAAAAAGTTCTTTTTAAAATTATGGGTATGTACATAGGAGTGCAGGTGTCCTCAAGAGACTACAAGCATCAGACCCTCTGAGCCCATGGTAGTGGGCGCTTGTGTGTCGACCAACCAGTGTTGCTGGCGGGAACCAGATTTCTGTTAACTACCCTGCTGACTACTGGGTAGTCAACTCTGGTCCCTACATTTGTTTCTCTGGAATTTCTCTCTCTAAGCCAGGTTGGGGTAGCATATGACTATAAACCCATTGAAAAATTGAGGCAGGAGGATCAGGAATTCATGGTCATCCTAAGGTATATAGTATGTTCATTGCAAGCTTAGACTACTTTAGAGCCTGTTTGATTTGCCACCCCATCCCCCACACATAGATACTAACTTGCACATGGTAATTCATACCTATAATTCCAACACTTAGGAGACAGGCTAGACGATTTGAGGCAGACTTGGGCTATTTATAGGGAGATTGTGTAAAAATTAGATGAACACAAATGTTGGTTTTCTCTTGTGATCGCTGTATTAAGTAATTCTTTGCATTTTTAGTTAAAAAATGAATGTATTGATCCAGGCTGGCCTGGAACTTGCTTTGTAGCCCACCCCAGGCTTGAACCTAAGCAACCCCTGTGCCTCAGCCTTCCTAGTGCTGAATGCTCTGTTGCCACAGTCAGCTTAGTGGTTATATTTTTACTACTTATAAGTGAAGAATGTAATGTATCTAGGCCTGAAATTTGGTGTCTGTGTCTAGTTGTATAATTGTATACAAAAAAAGTATAGTTGTATTTTGTAATCTTAACTGTTATTTGAGCAATAATTAGCATATAATGGTAGAAGTTACTAAGAAGTGTTTGTATTTTTGGTGTGTGATGAGATTTTACAGTATAGAGTCCTTTTTGGTTCTAGGAATGACTTTGATCTTCTTCTAGGTTTTTAACAAGTTAATCAGGCGCTACAAATACCTGGAGAAAGGTTTTGAAGATGAAGTTAAAAAGGTAGGAGGAGGAGTTGGTTAGGGCATGTAGCCTACACAAGACCCCAGTGTTCTGCCACTAGCAGCCACAAATTGGACATAGTGTTAGACATTTAAATAGGCTCTTAATGAAATACCATTTGAGGAATATAGCAGTTATTTTGTTGAAATACTTGAAATTTACACATTGTTACTTAATGATAGGTTGAAAAAAAAAATGGCAGTTAAAGATCTAGAGGTCCTCCTAAGATGAATGGTAAAGGTCAGAGCTCAAGATGCTGAAAGCTCACTTTAGACTCCACCCCTAGTGTCAAGTGGTTCATAAATGGGCGGTGCAGCATCTAAAAGGCTGGCAAAATTATCAGTCTTTTCAATATTAATAAAAACTCTGAAAGACAAGTCTAATTGTTCACATTTCATATGTAATGAAACCAAGACACAGAGATTAGCCCAAGATCATTGATTTAATGAGTCTTTTTTTTTTTTAAAGATTATTTATTTTATGTATGTGAGTACACTGTAGCTGTCTTCAGACACATCAGAAGAGAGCATCAGATCCGCATTACAGATGGTTGTGAGCCACCATGTGGTTGCTGGGAATTGAACTCAGAATGTGGTCAGTGCTCTTAATCACTGAGCCATCTCTCCAGCCCCAAGTTAATGAGTCTTAGGATGGAGATGGAAATGTGAATGCTTGAGCCTCAGCTGAGTGTATTGTTTTACTGCTTCTCCTAACATCATACAAGTGCTCTTAACCCTAGCTGTTTTCTTTTACAGTTACTGCTCTTCCTAAAGGGATTTTCAGAGTCGGAGAGGAACAAGCTCGCCATGTTGACTGGGGTCCTTCTGGCTAATGGAACCCTTAATGCATCCATTCTTAACAGCCTTTATAATGAGAATTTGGTTAAAGAAGGTAATTAGCTTTTGAATTGTTATAGATGCATGTTCCCTGTTTCTTATGGGTGTGTGGATGTTAGTGCCTGCTTGGAGGTGGGGAAGAACTTTTGAGTGTTCCTTTGGTGGTGACTACTTTGGGTGCAGAGTAGCAGGTTACCATATAAATTGTCAACTGGTACCAGATCAGTAGCAAATGACAAAGTAGGAGAGTTAAGATGAAATGATCTTATTGGCATAGGAAAGGTAGGGTTTGAGTGGGTTTGGAGAAACTGAGGAATGTACGTCTATTACAAGCAACTTTGTTTTACAGGGGTTTCAGCAGCTTTTGCTGTAAAGCTCTTTAAATCATGGATAAATGAAAAAGATATCAATGCAGTTGCTGCAAGTCTTCGGAAAGTCAGCATGGACAACAGACTGATGGTTTGTCTTTTTTTCCTTCCTTCCAACTCGTTCAGTGACGTAATGATTGTTTTTTAATCTGAAAACTGTTCTTCATTTGGTGTAAAGACAACCAATTGTTCTTTCAGGAGCTGTTCCCTGCCAATAAACAAAGCGTTGAGCATTTCACTAAGTATTTCACTGAGGCAGGCTTGAAAGAGCTTTCAGAGTATGTCCGCAACCAGCAGACCATTGGGGCTCGGAAGGAGCTCCAAAAGGAGCTTCAGGAGCAGATGTCCCGCGGTGACCCATTCAAGGACGTAAGCTGCTCTTTCTTTGTATATGCCTGTTTCTTCTGCATACATGAATGTGTACCTTGTGTACCTAAAGAGGTCAGAGGAGGTTTGTTCCCCATGGAACTGAAGTCTTAAAGAGCAACCAGTGCTCGTAACTGCTGAGCTGTCCGTCCAGCCCCATTTAAGCCATCTTTTTATGCCTATATTTTTACATAGATGTTTTTGTTCATTCAGGAGCCCCCAGAATTTTCTCAAGAGCAAGCCTATGTTAATAATTATAGAATTGGACTTCCTTTTCCCTTTTCATACCCTTTTTTAAATTTTATTGGTACCCAGAGGTAATAACTTTGAAGATTTTTTTGTTGTTGTTTTTTTGTGACAGGGTTTCTCTGTGTAGTCCTGGCTGTCCTGGAACTCGCTCTGTAGACCAGGCTGGCCTCGAACTCAGAAATCCGCCTGCCTCTGCCTCCCAAGTGCTGGGATTAAAGGCGTGCGCCACCATGGCCCGGCTAACTTTAAAGATTTTATAGTGAATAGTTCACAGGGCCGGTATTTTTCATTTGGAGCCAGTTTGGTTTTTGTGGTTGCTGATAGTTTCTACATTTATTAAGGAGTAGGCATGTGTACACACATCTCCCACCACGTGGTCTGCAGAATCAGTCTTGGGTTGTCAGGCTCAGTTACAGGTTTATTTGTTTGCTGAGCCGTCTCAACTGCCAGAGCCAGTTTGTGTATAAAATAGGTTGAGTTTCTAGGTTCTGTTCTGTGGCAAAGGTATTCTGTCTGTATGTGGGACTGGTGAAATTTGTTGTCAGAAGGGAAAGACTGGTTAGTTGGTTTGCTTGGTTGCCTTCTTATTTCAGACATAGACTCAATATATATCTCTGGCTGGCCTCAAACCCAGGTCCACCTGCCTGTCTTTGCCTCAGGAGTGCTGGGGTTAAATAAAGGCATGTGCCCACCACACCTGATTGGAAAAGCATTTTTTCACTTTTGTAAAATGTTTAAATTTGATATTTAAAGAATTAAATAGCTTCTGTTACTAAATATGGATTGTTTTGCAGATAATTTTATATGTCAAGGAGGAGATGAAAAAAAATAACATCCCAGAACCAGTGGTCATTGGGATAGTCTGGTCCAGTGTGATGAGCACCGTGGAGTGGAACAAAAAAGAGGAGCTTGTAGCAGAACAAGCCATCAAGCACTTAAAGGTATTGGGATTATGAAGCTGTCACACTTGAGGTGGGGTGTATGGACTGAGTGGATACTTGTCTAAGGGTTGGAATCCCTTTGGAGGTCGAATGTCTTTCATGGGATTTGCCTCTGAGATAATCAGAAAATATAGATACATTAATGATTTATAACAGCGAAATTACAGTTGTGAAGTAGCAACAAAAATAATTTTATGATTTGGGGTCAGCACAACATGAGGAACTGTATATATTAAGGGGTTGCAGCATTAGGAAGGAAGGGACTAATCATTCCCTTGCTCTAAGGACTTAACCCACATTTTTGGTATAACATGTTTAAAAGTAGTTTAAGTCTGATTTGATACTACTGAGGGAATGTCGGAAAATGGGAAGGTTTTTTTCTCTTTACTCCACTGAAGTAGATCTTAAATTTTTCTGCTCTATCATTTTTTATTCCTAATTTCCAATGAACTGATGACAGTGGTAAAGGTGAGTTATGATCTATATTGTGGGGAATTTATAATGTATGATTATTATAATGATAAGTCGTTTTTCTTTTCAAAGCAATACAGCCCTCTACTTGCTGCCTTCACTACTCAAGGTCAGTCTGAGCTGACTCTGTTACTGAAGATTCAGGAGTATTGCTACGACAACATTCACTTCATGAAAGCCTTCCAGAAAATAGTGGTGCTTTTTTATAAAGGTAAGTAAATCGTTAGTTCTTTGAAAGTTGTATAAAAATACTGGAAATAAATAAGGAGGGTCTGGACATGGGTTCCCTATATTCACAAAGTGAAATCATCTGTGGTTGAATTGAGTTGTTTTACTGTTTGTTTCTGAGTCGGCCTATCGTTGTGTTGCCTGGCCTGGAACTTGCAGCCAGGCTGATCTGCACCTCAAAAAATTCACGTCTCTGCCTCCACCTTCCAAGTGTAGTGCTGGGGTCAAAGGTGTGTTTCCCCACACCCAGCAGAATTGGGTGTTTTTATTTGGTATATTGCCATTAGAGGCCAGCCTGGTCTACAGAGTGAGTTCCAGGACAGCCAGGACTAAACAGGGAGACCCTGTCTCAAACAAACAAAAAAACAACAAAAACATCTGTGAACCTTATTTACAGGGTATAATACAAGTTGAATCTATAAGTGAGACCCTCTCTCTTCCCACCCTGCCCTTACCCCACAGAAAAACAATCCATGTGCTAGAGTAGGTATTTGTACCTTATGTGGCTATGTTCAAACTTGCTAATCTAAGTGGCTGTTGTTTGTAGCTGAGGTCCTGAGTGAAGAGCCCATCCTGAAGTGGTATAAAGACGCACATGTTGCAAAGGGGAAAAGTGTCTTCCTTGAGCAGATGAAGAAGTTTGTAGAATGGCTCAAAAATGCTGAGGAGGGTAAGTCTTCCTTTGTGTAATGTGTAATGGATGTAACCACGGAGCCATCTCTCCTGCCCCTGTATATGTTGTTTATATTACCCATGATTATTTCTCTTTAACAAGAGGGGAAGCTAGACATTAACCATTGTAATTTAGTGTTGTGTGGGTGTGAGTGCCATGAAATAGGTGGGGAATACTCCTTATAACTGATCAAACTTGGGTTAGAAGACAGCAGAAGTCACTTACTGGTCTCGCAGGCTCCATTTTGGTGTCTTACACTAAACACTGGGGAAATTGAAAGTCTTGAGATATACAAATATGTACTTGTTCTCAGTTGATGTTAGTCAAATTCTGAAATGCTTATAAAGTTTCAAATAATGGAAAATGGCTTCATGAAACAAGATGTTTGACTATTTTTCAAACTCTTTTCTAGAATCTGAGTCTGAAGCTGAAGAAGGTGACTGAATTTTGAAACAACATCCTCAGTAAAGCAAACAGGAGTTGTAGATAAAATGTCATGTCTCATGTGTCCTGGTTCTTACATCTTCCTACCTCCCTGTATCAAGCATGATATAAGGGCTTTCATGGCAATTTTTATTTTAACTGTTTTTATGGTTACTGGAAATGTTGGGTTTGGTTTCTGAAACCATGTGTAAGGAGCTGCAGGAGCCGTAGAATTGAATCTGATGTTGCATTGGTTTTCAGTTACCTTCTACCTCCTGTATTTTCTACTGTAATAATGTGATGTAAGGCCTTCCGCAATGAGCAGTTCACTTTATTCCCTGGGTTTTCTATATAAACAGTTTTCAAGATATGATTTGGTTAAAAATAATTTGTTACAAAAAAGATTCTGTTTGCAAATTAAACTGTAAAAGTATCCAAAAGTCTCAAAAGGCAGTGATTTGTGTGATAACGTAGTATGTCCAGAGCCCTGTTCATCAGTGAGAATCCTGTAGATGATTGAATCCATGAGTCCTGACGTTGGTTATATGTGAGCATTTTCTTACATTTTTAACCCTAGATGTTTAATTTCTGGGTCTCATCCTTAGTAAAGCCATGGAGAGCAAACTTGAGTTTGAGAACTACATGTGGCACAGGTAGGAAGTAGGAAGCTGAGTCTTTTTCCAGAAACTTCTAGGTTCATTTGCATCTTTCCAGGTAGAACAAGTTGATAACTCCTCATACAAACGTTCTACCCAGGATACAGCTAAACTGTTAGGAAAGAGTTCCCACAAGGAGTGAGTCAAGGAAATGTCTTGTCACTAAACCGTAAGACTGTTGGGAGTGTTATAGGTGAGCATGTTCTAACAGTGTCTCTGCACAACTCCCATTTTCTTTAGTGAAGGTGAAGGACAGTCATTAGCAGTCTGCCATTCAGTCGTCTGGGCCTGGCCTCATTCTACTGTATTCAAGTACCTACTCACCTTAGTTGCCATTTTTTTTTAAATTGCCATGAGCCAAATACTTCAATTGATTAGTCCCTTTATTTTAATGGCTGCCTTCATTGCTTTTTCTCTTTGCTATCCATTTTTAGTTAGTTGGTAGGGGAAGGTGTAGCCACCTTTTTGGGAAAGGCTAGAAGTGAACATATTGAAAGTTTTTTTTTTTTAATTGTTAAAAAAAAAATAGAATAATGCCACCAGAGACTAGTGGAAATTGCCCAATTTGAAGGTGCCATTCTTAGAAGCCAAGAATTTGGTATTTAAAGTTTATCTTGAGAGAATAACATGTAATATAATTTGAAATAAAGGTATAATAACCTTAAGAGCATTATAGCGAAAACATTGGTGGGTGGGGTGAATTTGTAAAATGAATGACTTTGATAAAGTTTTATGCACAGGCAAATGTATTCATTAGATTCTGTGTAGTGATCTGCTTTCCCTTTGTAATTTGTAGTCCTAAAAGGATTTTTTTTTAAAATAAAGTCCATCCTTACATTTAGGTTTTATAGATCAGTCTTTTTATTCCCCCCATAAATCCCATTGATCCCTAAAGATGTGCTGTATGTTGTGCTTTCAGATGTTGACTGTGTATAAGCATTAATAACAATTTGTCCTTAGAACTCGCAGACTAAACACCTCACAGATTCCAATGTAGTTAAAACTACATTGCCATTTCTACAACCAGATCCTTGCATGTTACCGCCGTCCGAAACGCACCCTGTTTATTATATACTGTGTATAGTGAAAGAGTGTGGAGTCTTCCAGAACTACATTATGATCTTTGATCATTGATCTTCCCCCCCTTTATACACAGTAGTGTTTACTTAATATAATAGCACATGGATAAGGCACCTGTGAGTACAATGTAAAGAAAGGGATTTATGAAACTATTCTCATTTTAAGTTTAAATGCCAACATATGGCCTCCAATATGTAATTTCTAAAGGAGATGTTAAAACTGTACTCTGAATCATGATTGGGTAACTTGATTGAATTCCTAATTTGGTGTCAGTTTCTATGTGTTTAGAACTGATATGTGTCACCTTACTCTGGGACTATTGTCCTAGAAATATTCTGTTCTTATAAAATTTTCAGATACCAAATGCCACATATTTTACTCAGCATAACAATTGGTGGTGAGGGGAAATGCATGTGACCAAGAGATTAACTTAACAGTGTTCAAGCTTTTTCCATTATCCAACCCCACCAGAAACGTTTTCCCCTAATAGCACCCCAATAAATTTTAATATAGATACACTATGTACTGTGTCTGTGCTTTATACATGAAACAAAACTTTTTTTTAATATCCTGTACGTGTTTTAATAGTTTGTTACTTGTTATAATCTCTCACCTCTGATCTTGGGGCTTGAACTCAGTCTTGTACCACCCAGCCGAAACTGTCCCGCAGTTTCATGAACCAGGTTCTGCCTCAACCAGAGGGAGAAAGGAGACCTGAAACACAGAGTTCGAGAACAAAAGGACACGAAGCCAAGTTGAGGGTTTCCAATCAAGGCTCTCCTTTACTTTGGGGGTTCAGCATTTATATACAAGAGAGCATAACTGAATCTCTAGGTTACAAAGACATTTGAATAACAAGGAATTCGGGAGGAGTCAGGAAGAGTCGGAAAGGGAAGCTGGCTGCTGGGCTGAAAGTGGAGGCTCGGCATCCTGCAGGTCTCAACTCCAGGGAATGGTTGGAGGCGCAGTCCACAGTGGGGGAGGAGGTCAACAACAGATGTCCTCAGGCTGTATGTGCCAGCCAGCAGGCGTAGTTTCCTCTGGAATCCTTGAAGGTGGAACTCATAGTAGTGAGTCTTTGGTTCAGGCACAGAAAGACATGAGTTGAGTCTGCAGTGGCAAGCTCCAATGTCTTGCAGCTGAGGGACCCCAACACCCAGCCATTTTGAGAGTCTCATTAAGATGCTCAGGGTAGGGGGCTGGAGAGATGGCTCAGTGGTTAAGAGCACTGACTGCTCTTCTAGGGGTCCTGAGTTCAATACCCAGCAACCACATGGTGGTTCACAGCCATCTATAATGGAATCCAATGCCCAATTCTGGTGTGTCTGGACTGCTACAGTGTACATAAAAAAAATACAACTTTAAAAAGAAAAAGGATGTGACCTTGAAAATCAAAAAAAAAAAAAAAAGCTTTGAACTCATTCCGTCCCTCAGGTAGGCTGTAAACAACCTGAGGGGCTAGACTCATGGTCTACCTTAGGCCACCACGGGCACAAAGGAATTCCCTTTGGTTTGGGAGCTCGTAGGGCTTTGTAGATGAGTGGCGGAAAAGACAGTAGACTGGCTGCAGCTTTGAGGCTAGTCTGGCTGGCCTGGAACTCTGCCTCTTCCTCCCCAGTGCTGGGATTAAATGTGCATTTACCACACCTAGCATGAAACAGGTTCTTGGTTTGGTTATAGATTTGTTTGAATAGAATCATCTGGGTTTCTTTTACTGGCAATTCTTTACAAGTGGTCTATTTTCAAAGTTGTGGACATAAAGAATCAGAAAAATGGTCTTGAAATTTTCTCACTTTTCTTTTTTCTCTTGCCATGACAAAACACCACGACCAAGCCAGTTTATAAAAGCATTTAATTTGGGAGCTCATAGTCCTAGAGGGTTAGTCCATGCTTCTGGGCTTAGTGCGGGATTGTGGCTGGAGCATGGCTGCAGGTTGAGAGTCACTGGAAATGGCATGGGCAGGCGTCACAGCCAAGCAAAAAGCCTACCACCATGGGAGGCAGAGGCAGGCGGATTTCTGAGTTCGAGGCCAGTCTGGGCTACAGAGTGAGTTCCAGGACAGCCAGGGCTACACAGAGAAACCCTGTTTCGAAAAACCAAAAAAAAAAAAAAAAAAAGCCTACCACCAGATGTACAACCCCAAGACCTTTGCAAATAGTTCTACCCTATGGGGGGCATTCTCATGCAGACACCCACACTTGGCAACAACTGTACTGGGCTTTCAGAACTCATTAACTTGGTTGATATGAATGTAACAGGCCAAAGTTTGGGTGTACATTACTGAACTATTTGTAAAATTTTCTCAGGTACTATCTAAATTAAGCAATTGTGGAAAGTCTTAAGTTGCTTTGTCAGGATTTGTGCGTATTAATATTTCTCAGTCTGAAATATTCAACCAGTATACTGAGATCTTAAGATTTAAAATGCTAGGAATAAGCTGAGCATGGTGACAGACATATGCTTTCAATCCAGCGAGGAGGAGAAAATGGCAGGGAGATTTGAGTTTGGCCCAGCAGGGATACATGTTTGTCTAAAGGGAGTGAGAGTAAGGACGTGTAAAGGTTCAGTAGGCTTGATTTAAACAATCTGGGAAAATCTGGCAAGTGCTTTTGACTGGAAAAATTTTAGAATTGGCTTTTTCTTGTGAGGCCTTAGGTGTAATTCCTACTGCCAAAAGGCTTCCTTCTCTCTCCTTCCATTTAACTGGGCTGTCATCAGATTTGCATTTCAACTAAATGGCAAAGGTACTTTACAAATGTGCTGGGTAACTATCAGTTTAGTAATCCCAGCTTGTAGAACTGTTAGGAGATCAGCTGGTGAGCATGTAATCCCTTAATCCCAGCCTGAGCCAGTGCCATTGCCTAGACAAGGTGGGCTATCCAAAGTAGTGACCCTCATGAAATATGAATGTTTACTATTGTGTAGTGGACTCAGGTTGCTACAATTAGCAAATATTAGCTATCCTCTTTCAGAACTCCAAGATAGGGCCCATTTAAAAATAATTGGCTGGAGAACTTACCAAGTGGCAGAACACTAGTTCTACTAGTTTAAGGCATACAGGGGGTTCCCACAATTCCAGTCACAGACAGTAAGGTGAAATGTAAATCCCAACACCATGTACTCTAATTAAACTGTCTTCCTCTTTTCTTGATGCCAATTCCAAAATTGGGTCTCTTTACATTATACATGCTTGTGAACTTTTTATTGCCCACTCTCAGGCCAGATTACTTGTGTCAGTTTTCTTATGTTGGTTCTGGGAATTGAATTCAGGGCATTAGGCTTGGTAAGCAAATTTACTGAGCCTTGCTGGGTTTCTTCACACAGGGTCTTACTATTCAATTCTTGCTGGCCTGTGAGAGATCCACATGCCCTTGAATCTCAAGTGCTGGAATCAAAGACATACACCATACCCAGCGTAAATGTAATTTAGGTTTTATGGGTGCTGAGAATCAACCTTGGTCCTCTGGAAGAGCAGCCAGTGTTATTTCACAGAACCACCTCTTCAGCTTAAGTGTGGGTTGTTTTTCGAGACAGGGTTTCTCTGTGTAGTCTTGGCTGTCCTGGAATTCACTCTGTAGACCAGGCTGGCCTCGAACTCAGAAATTTACCTGCCTCTGCCTCCCAAGTGCTGGGATTAAAGGCATGCACCACCTGACTTACTTTTGCTTTCTGAGTGGCCTACTCATGATCCTCCAGCTTCCATCTTCTGAGTACTTCTGAGTACTAGGATTGCACGAATGTGACAGCATACCAAGCATTCAGTTTATTTTTATAAAAGCAATAGTTCATACATCAAAAGACTACCTCTATTTAATGTTAAATTATTGTAGCATATAGAGAATAAGCTAGGAGTGTGACTCAGTGGTAGAGCACTTGCCTAGTATACACCGGGCTTAATCCCTGGGACTATTAAAACAAAAAGGATTACCAGTTGAGAAAAGTTACCAATAAAGACATTATCACTGAAGGCTATGCAGTATGATTATCGGAACACACAATGCTATGCCAAGGGGGAAAAAAATGAATGGCAACTGGACAGTCTATTGCCTATAATTTTTATCTTCTACCCCTTTTCCTTTTTCCTGTGTAGCCCTGGCTCTCCTTGAACTCCACCTGCCTGTCTCCTGAGTGCTCGCACTAAAGGCAAACACCACCAGCACCCAGCATAGTTTCTATTTTTATAATCAATTATGAAGTGACTGTAGGATCTAAAAGTACAAGTGTTTCAACTGGACGTGCTACGCTCAGGGTAATATATGCAGGGTGTGTGATGAAACGGGAATCCCTTCATGTCTTCCTTGTTCTTTAAGTTTGCCGTTTTCAGCTCCACTCAAACCCCTGCCTTGGTGATTTAAACAGGCACTGGGCATCTTGTTCGCTTGTATACACTTCCCAAACCCCACAGCAAGGACATTAAAGGTTCTATTACTTAAGGAATAGTTTTACCTTTAGGGTCTTGAGTCTTTGGAGTTAGAATCCTTTGGGCAGCAAGAGGATTTGTAAAATGACCTGCAAGTCTTAAAATCTCTCTAGGCATTTTCAACTCATGTTTTTAAAAGTATCTTGTGTATGTGCCCGTGAAGAAGTTAAAGAACAACTTTCTTTCTTTTTTTTTTTTTAAGAAACACCAATTTTAGATCAAATAAATACCATGGAATAGAGGCTTGGTGTCTCACATGTATAAAGTCCTGATAACGCACAGGGTTCACATATCCTATCTGCATGTGTAAGCAGAGGGTCACTGAGGTAAACAAAGATAACCTGAGCCTCCATAGGTACACATTTGTACGCATGCAGGTGTACAAATACATGAACAAGGGTACACAAACATCTGCCTCACTACAGGAACCTTGATTCAGAAATGCGTCTACAAAGACTCTGAAGAGTTCATTTCTTAGCCTGAAGAGTAACAAAAAGCACACACCACCATACAGACTGACCAGAAAACAGTAGTACTAAACTTGAGCTAGAATAAAAGGAAAACAAAACTTTGGACTTCATAATAAAACTTAGAGAAGGATTCCCCAATACTCACTTTTTAATCTCATAAAACAAAGTTGGGTCTGGAGAGAAAGTTCAGTGGTGTAAGAGAACTGGTTATTCTCTAGAGGACCCAAGTTTAATTTCCAGCACCCTTATCTGGGCTGCAAATATGTGGTGCAGGCATACATGTCAGTAAAATACTCATGAAGGCAAACTTTAAGTAACTGCAGAAAGACAGTACACCAAGCTGTATACTTTTATATATGAGCACAAAGTTTATTCCAAATAAATCATTCTATAATTACTGAAAGATGTTATTTGGCTTGGCCATGTACTTTAATAAAGCATCTAAAAAACAAATGTTTTACAAATCTATACAAAATAACTTAAAAGCTAGACTGATACAGTCTGTAAGAGTTCTTTCAGAGCACCATGTTTATAAATCATGAATGCTTTTTTTTAAGTGGGTTAAAGAAAGGATGCTTTAGGGCTTCTTTGAGAGTAATTCTTTTGGCAGGATCATACTCCAACATTTTCTCAATGAGGTCAAAGAGAAGCTCATGTTCGGCATCCTGAGATAGCATAAACTCCTGGAACAGAAAGACAAACATGCTTACTGCTCTGCTGTACTTTCTTCTCTCCACCATAAAAACAAGGAACCATTACAATCATGGGATGCCAGGTTACCAGGCCTCTTTCAAAACATTATTAGAATGTTTCTAAGAGGGAAGGGAAAAAAAGCCAGATGTAATAGTGCACACCTATAATCACAACACCGGGAGACTGATGAAAATTTGAGGCCATCGTGGACTACATATCAAAGAGGGTGAAGGTCAGAACCAGCCAGGGTTCTCTACACCTCAAAAAGTGGGAGCATGCAAGTCCTGGTTATTTAATTAGACTATCCAAGGCCTACCTTCAGAGGTTTACAGCGCCGAGAAACATATCTGCCAGCAGAACTGTGTTCATCCCAATCTAATCGATCATGATGGAAATATTTGCGTTTCCTAAAAGTTAAATATTCACATTTACTATACTGACCTCCCCAGACTCAAAATATAAAAGGTAAATATTTAAGTGTGTTGTATATTCTTCTAGATCTGATCTTTTTCTAGAAAGTTAGAGCCAAGGAACAAATAGCTTAAAAAAAAGTTCTAATCAGAATTCAGTGCTACTACTACAGATGACATGGTTTAAGTAAAACATACCTAGTTTTCTGTATCATGTGCTTTGGTAGTGGTCCAAGAATCCTTTCCATCATTGCTAAATGTTCCCTGCTATCATGAGTCTGAAATAAAAACATTTGTTAACTTATACATTGTGCCCCATTCAACAATTAGTTCTCTGTATGATTATAAGCCTCAAACTTGCCACTCAGCTTCCCTAAATGGTTGGAGACAGCTGCTTACAAGTTAGAAATCTGCCTAAAACAAAGTACACAGTTTCTAATTAAAAAAAAAAAAAAAAAAAAAAAAACCTGTTGTGTAAATACATTCTTTAGAGTAGTTTACAAAAATAGGCACTTTTAATGCAAAGCCACTAAAGAACACCATTGTCACTTACCGGAAAAACTGTAAATCCAAGATAATACTCAATAAGAATACATCCTATACTCCAGACATCACATGGTTGTGACCACCCTAGGGCTGCAAAGCAAAGCACAATGTCAGTGT
Organism: Mastomys coucha; assembly: GCF_008632895.1. Lineage (NCBI taxonomy): Eukaryota > Metazoa > Chordata > Mammalia > Rodentia > Muridae > Mastomys > Mastomys coucha. Next base: position 84,732,701 of record NW_022196896.1, read on the forward strand.
AGAAATCCTCACTATTTCTGAAAGACATTTAACATAGAATTCAAAAATAACTTTAAGATTCTGGGAATAGAAACTGGGAATCTTCAGAGCAAGTTAGGCTAGTAAGAGCCCGTCAAGCTCTGAATTTAGTGAAATGCCCTGCCCTCAATGTGTAAAGTGCTTGATTAATCTTGAATTTTCATTTTCTTTACCACACTCCAGGAGCATTGGATGGCACCATATAGTCTCCCTGACATACTTAGGTGCATGGAAGGCAATACTATTCGTTCTTTAAAGTACATTCTTTTTAAGTCAGACTCTGGATGGGTAGCTCAGGTTAGTATTAAGCAGACAACATACCTAGAATTGTCTAAGATTCTAAAATGCCCACTCAACAACACATTTCTCAAAAACAATGTCTTTTTTTTTTTTAAATTTTTCGAGACAGGGTTTCTCTGTGTAGTCCTGGCTGTCCTGGAGCTCAATCTGTAGACCAGGCTGGCCTCGAACTCAGAAATCCGCCTGCCTCTGCATCCCAAGTGCTGGGATTAAAGACGTGCACCACCACTGCCCGGCTAACAATGTCATCATTTTTAAAGCTGAGCATCACTTGCTAGTTTCACTAGCAAGTTGAGACTTCAATGTTTGTTTTTGGAACAGGATCTCACTATGTGGCTCAGGCTGGCTTCTAACTCAAGAGATCTACCAGCCTTTGATTAAAGACATGTGCCACCATGCCCAGCAATTTGAAGATACTCAACATAATTTCTGATACTGTTTATTTTTATCTCCTTTTCTTTTTTTCGTGATAAAAGCTTAGGCAAGAGCTGTACCTCTGAGCTATATACATTCCTTAGTCTGGAGTATTATTTATGAGAAAATGATCAACAAAACAGTCATACAAATAACACCCAAAACTACAAATATTATATTGGATTCAATAAAAACAGTGTAGGTTGTTTCAGCACACCAAGTACTAACCTAAAATAACTTCAGGTGCTCTGTAATGTCTTGTAGATACCAATGTGCTGTGGTGTTCATCATCATATGTTGCACTTCCAAAGTCCACCACTTTAATATCTGGATTCACTATAGTACGTTCATCGCGTTTCTAAGAACCATAAGTGACAAGTTATAAAGCCATACTATTGAAACAAAGTATCCATTAGCACTATGATGATCACATTATAAGGTACCCACCATTTTGGGATTATAAGCCTCTGTGTAGTCAGATTTTACAAATAAGATGTTTTCAGGCTTCAAGTCTGTATGAGTCAATTTATGACTATGCAAAACTGGAAAGAAGTACATAGTTAGTCTCAAATATATATCAAAACAAAATCGTAAGCCCTATAGGGTAACATATGCCTATAATCACAGCACTAAGAAAGTTGAAGCATGAAAATCTAAGACCAGTCTAGAGGTAGGGTACTAAATGAGTCCTTTTTGATTGTGACAGGGTCCCCATCTATAGCCCTGGCTTTCCTAGTACCTCCTATGTGGAACAGTCTGGCCTGGCCTGCCTCTGCTACTTGAATGCTGTGATTCTAAAGATGTTTACCACCCACGCTGGCTGAGATTATAATATAAAACAAGATGGTCTGGCGAGATTGCTCAGTGGCGTGGAGATGCACTACTATTCAAGAATCGGGTTCAATTTTCAGCACCCATATTTAGTGGCACAACTACTTGAAACCTCAACTCTAGGGGTATCTGATACCCTACAATCAAGTTTATAATGTGCACACTTGAAATTACAGGCGGTGGTGGAGTACGCCTTTAATCCCAGTACTTGGGAGGCAGAGGCAGGTGGATTTCTGAGTTTGAGGCCAGCCTGGTCT
>NW_022196896.1:84734550-84745801 GCF_008632895.1 Mastomys coucha
AAAAAAAAAAAAAAAAAAAAAAAAAAAAAAAACAACCTATGGTGTCTTCCTATAAATATTGATTACTAAAAAGTAATCAATAATCTTAGTCCAGTAAAGAATTCCTGGGCTGGTGAGATGGATCAGCAGATAAGAACACTGACTGCTCTTCCACAGGTCCTGAGTTCGGATCCCAGCAACCACATGGTGGCTCACAACCACCCGTAATGAGATCTGACGCCCTCTTCTGGTGTGTCTGAAGACAGCTACGGTGTACTTACATATAATAAATAAATCTTTAAAAAAAAAAGAACTCACCAGAGGAAATAAATGGATAAAGCAAGAAAAAAAAAAAAAAAAAAAGAAAAAGAAAAAGAAAAAAAAATCCCCAGAAAAAGTGTGAGGATCTATGTCTGATGATGAATGATTTCCATCCATACAAAATTCTATCCGTATCATTCAGGTAGTTGATACTAGGGCAGGATACTGAGATCTAAGGCTATCTGAGACAGACTATCTCAAATCACTAGGAACTGAAACACTATCATTGCCAACTCTAGTAATGCTCAAGTAGTGCCAGCACTACAATATTAGAACTAGGACACAGTACAAGATTGCCCTGGACTGCACAATGATGAGACTATGTTTCTCAGTAACAAGAAAGTATCTAAGAACTATGGCTCCCATCAGTAATCCTAGTACTTAGAAGAAAAAGGTCAGTCAGAGGGCTGCCAATAAAGACAATGGCAACAGGGAATTTATGGTTTACATCTTGTTCCAGGGGGTAGGGGACTGTCTTAAGAAACTATGGTTTAAGCTGGGCGGTGATGGCGCATGCCTTTAATCCTAGCACTTGGGAGGCAGAGGCAGGCGGATTGCTGAGATCGCGGCCAGCCTGGTCTATAGAGTGAGTTCCAGGATAGCCAGGGATATACAGAGAAACCCTGTCTTGAAAAACAAACAAACAAAAGAAACAGGTTTGGGGCTGGAGAAATGGCTCAGTAGTTAAAAACAGTGACTGCTCTTCCAGAGGTCCTGAGTTCAATTCCCAGCAACCATGTAGTGGCTCACAACCATCTGTAATGGGATCCGATGGCCTCTTCTGGTGTGTCAGCTACAGTGTACTCATATATATACCTTTATCTTTTGTTTTGAGATAAAACAAAAAGATGACCTCAAACTAAGATTAAAAAGCTTCTTGAGCCAGGCAGTGGTGGCACACGCCTTTAATCCCAGCACTTGGGAGGCAGAGGCAGGGGCGTCCACCACCACTGCCTGACCTTTCAAACCATTCTTAACAAGCTTGTTATCTTTTAACCAGCATCCCCCCCTCCTGCCCCCATCTTGTTTGTATACACTCTCAGGCCAGGCTTTTAAATCCCACAGTAGATCTCATCTTGTAGTCTTCGGTAGTGATGGGGATAGAACAAAAAGGCCTCATTTCTGTCACTGAGCTAGAGTCTAGGGATCAGATTCTCTTTTTAAAAGATTCAAACTAGTCTGACATTAGTCTCAAACTCAGATTTTAGAAGAAATGTCAAGAACTTACAGTTTACAGATTTGCATATTTGATATGCCATCTTCCTGATATGATCCATTCGAAACGGCAGAAAACTGTTTTCCTTAATGAAATCATAAGTACTAAGACCCAGAAGTTCAAACACAATGCAAATGTGACCTCGATGCTCAAACCATTCCAACATCTGGACACAACGGCTAGAAACACATAAAAAAACCATTAATAATAGGGCTTACAATTCAAATCTCTCTGAAACCATTTCAAGTTTTAATTTGATACTTACAAATTACTATGGGGGTCTGTTGTATTTAAGTGTTCCAAAACTTGTATTTCCGACTGAGCAGCTTCACAGTATCTATCCACACTTTTAACTATTTTTACTGCTACACGTCTACCTCCCCTGTTAAAGAGAATAAACTTAAGTTTTAAAGGCGATAGATAATCTAGCAGCTCGCAACTGTCAGTGGCACCAGTTACAGAGGATCTGATGCCCACACAAAAGATGATGATCCTAGGTGTTGTAATGACATGCCTTAAACCCCAAACACTCGGGAAGCAGAACCAAAAGGATGCCTAAATTCAGAGCCAGCCTGGTCTACACAGTGAGTTCCAGGGTAACTACAGAGGCCCTGTCTCCAAAACCAAACAAACCCAACAACAAAAGACCCCACACCACTAAATAACAACCTTTAATCATGAGTTATCCTTTGTCCCTTCAACTAAAGAATATATTTTCTAGATTAAGTTAATACAACAATGTTAAGATAAAAAACACAATATCAATCTGTTTTCTAAGACTCAAATGCAGTCTGTTTCCTATATTGCCTATCACTGTCAAATACTATTTCAAGTGGTGGCGCACGCTTTTAATCCCAGCACTTGGGAGGCAGAGGCAGGCAGACTTCTGAGTTCGAGACCAGCCTGGTCTACAACTGAGTTCCAGGACAGCCAAGGCTACACAGAGAAACCCTGTCTTGGAAAAAAACAAAACAAAACAAAGCTATCTCAAATCTTTGTTAGAGGTTACCAGAAAAGTTCGTGCTAGGTCTCAACTTAACTCATTTAGAAAGTTTTGCTATTCTTGGGCCAGAAAATGTATAGCTGATCAAAGTATCAAAGTGGTTGCTTTAGATGAAAAAGGCTCCATGGCCTATTCCCAGAACTAAACACATACAAGTTTTATAGTATTAAAGGTGTCTATATTTTTCAACCATACTGGCACAGAGCTCAATGCTGGCAGAATTTTGGAACTTTCATTGCTATGGCTCATCACCAGGTTTTCTATTTTGTAACATTTGTCCTTCCTTACCTGCCTAAAGGCAATCTAAGAGAAGTATCACATGCTGTCTCCCTGATGACAGCTAATAGCTGGGTCAAGAAGTACCAAGGCAGACAGGTGAGAGAGGTTTGAGATTCAAAAGCAGAATTAAAGAGGACACTGAAGGGAACAGAGTAGGGAGGTAAATAGATAGCCAGCTGGCAGGTCAAGTGCTAGAATAGTCCATCTTAGAGAGCATCTGGAGACTAAACAAAGCTTAGTCTAAAGGCCTGGACTTTAAGCTGTATTAAAAGTTCTCATGCCAGGCTGGCAAGATGGCTCAGTGGATAAGAGCACTGACTGCTCTTCGAAGGTCTTCGGTTCAAATCCCAGCAACCACATGGTGGCTCACAACCACCCGTAATGAGATCTGACACCCTCTTCTGGTGCTGTAGACAGCTGGGCACACTGGAATAAGCAGAGATCCTAAATGTAATTCCCAACAACCACATGAAGGCTCACACCATCTGCACAGCTACAGTGTACTCATACACATAAAATAAATAAATCTTAAAAAAAAAAAAAGTTCTCATGCCACTGGTGGGTTCTCAGGAAGTCACAAAAGAAAGTTTCATTTATTCCGAAGGATAAAAAAATAAAGGTACAAAGGAAAAAAAAAAACCTTAACACTAGTCTTACAGAATTCCAGAATTCAATTCCCAGCACCTGTACCAGGCAGCCTAACTCACATCCACTTGCACGGACACATTCTTGGCAAATGAGTGCATACACAATTAAAAATAAAAATCACTATCATTAACATGTTGAATCCCTGGGTCTGATCACCAACTTGGGTCGAATGGTGTGAAAAGTACTAATGAAGCTTAATGAACATGAATAATAACACCTGTGACACCCAGCTCTGTCATCACAACTCATCTAAAGAAAATGAGTCTCCTCACACTCATTGGTACTAGGAATTAAAACTCAAGAAATGTCCATCCCTTCTCCAGCAAGGAAGCAGAACATACTATTTAGTTCATTTTGTTTAAAATAATACAAGAGGCCAGGTGTGATAGTGCATATCTTTGATCTCCGCACTCAAGAAAGAGGCAAGGAGATCTCTCCAGGTCTGTAAAGTTAGACCCCGTCTCAAAGACATTCCAAAGCATTCTAGAAGCAGAGGCAGGGGAATCTGAGCACTAGGCCAGCCTGGTCTACAAAGTGAATTTCAAGACAGGCAGGTATGTTACAGAGAAACTGTTTTGAAAAGCCAAAAAGGAAGGGGGTGGGGGGAGAGAGAGGAAGGAGTTAGAGACAGAGAGACTTACACTTTATGATCGATGCACTCCACCACTTTTCCAAAAGCACCTTCACCTAAAGTATCAACAATTTCATCTAAAAAAGAGGAATAAATATTATTTATAACAGGAAATGAGAACAATGTACTTAAAAGTATTATCAATGCAGATTATTCTAGGTGATGCTGCAAATTTCCTTATCATTAATTACTTATCAGCCAACACCATCCAAAAACCATACTATTCTTAGGTCTACTTTCATTCTCAGACTAATTTCATTAACTTCATTTACTGCTCTGGAGTTTGTTTAATATTAAAACTCCAAAGAAAGCAAAGATAATCCCCCCCACCAAAGGAAATGAAAGGGCAAACAAACAAACAGAAAGAAAAAGATTTCCAAATCCCTGAAACTTTAATCTATATAAATATATAGATTATGTTATCTGAAAAGTTAATAAGTGTTGAAAAATATTCTATACATCTTGCACTTAGTACGTCTCCACTCTGACAGATCAGGTGACCCTCCTCATCATCCTCTACACTCCTCGATCTTTTCCTTCGGTGACTCTTCTGGAAACGTCAAGTAGGCGGCACCAGCACCAAGATCATCCAGCCAATCAATATACCCGAGTGAATTCAGGGCAGAATACGAAATTCATTCAGCGGGGAGATATTCAGGCATTCAGATACACGCCAGGCCACAAACGGTTGGCAGGAGCAATTTCAAATTCAGTCCCCAGAAATTCACAGGGCACATAGTTTATGTTAACAGGAGAAAAACATGGCAAGGAACAGATTTTCAGATAAGATACTCAAAGTGGTAAGGCAACAAAACATAAACACATTTGCTTTTCTTCTTAAAAAACAAAATCTTATCTGTGGCATTCACTGAAACATAGTGTCCTAACTTACAACAAAACTGTAGGATGTAGTTTACTTTAGTACCCTGTAGCCAAATTAAGATTTGGTTTAACTAACCAAGAAAATAAATATTAAAACAGTAAATAAAATGATAGCCCTAATTTGGGAAGGAAAAAAAAATTGGTATATAACACTATATATAGCACTTAAGATGTTATCTGATAGATCTCCATATTAATACATGAAAACACTAATTTCAAATCTGTAGCTTAGTGAGGAAAAAAATTTAAACACGTTAATAAGTCATAACTAACCCTAACACAAAAATACCTAATTCTTTGGAATAAACTGACAAGTTATCAAAGTATTTCTTGAAATAGCACTAAGACAATCTTTCCTATTATTACAGACAGAACTAATATGCACTGCATAAATACTAAGAGAACACTCCTGCCAGGCAGAGTTGTGATGACTTTTATCTTGAAATTTTCTCAAACACAAAACTGCTTCCTGTTCTCCACGGGAAATAAAAACTCAAAAATGTTTAAAAGGTGCTCATACCCCATGTGAACGTCGACGTGAAGTGTGGTGGTAACCCCTATGTTTACTTTTGTAACTGCTTCTTCCACTTCTACCAGAGGACTTGCTGCTATGATTCTGGTATCTGCTTCCAGGTTCTCCATAGGGATACCCTGGCTCGTAGCCCATGTAGTCATTCCTGTACTCATCAACGTAGCGTCGACTATGATAAGCTTTCTCATTTATGGATCTGCTTTCCAGATAATAGCTAGAGGAGAAAAAAAGTTTGTTTTACAGCTACACCAAAAAATTGAAGTGTAGGGAACTGAACTCAACGTCTTTGTCCAAGTTAGGTATTTTACCACTGAACAAATCTCCAGATGATGCAGTTAAGTAATGCCAATTATATCATTATATCAAATGCCCCGAGGATTTTATGCACACTAAAAAAAAAAAAAATCTCTATCTGAGCAACATTCCCAGGCCAAAAATCTACTTTTATATTGTAGTACTTTATGTGCCTTGTAAAGATGAACTTTTAACTGTGTGTGTGTAAGAGTGCCAGAACAGGTCATCAGGTCCTCTGGAGCTGAGTTACAGGTTACAGTGGAAGAGTCTGAAGTGCTGGGAACCAGACTGCCCTCTGCCAGAGCTTTCAGTACAGCTAAGACACCTTCCCAGCCCATAACTGCCTTTCTTACCTGTCTGTTGTTTTGGAGTGATCGTATTTGCAGCGCTTATGCTCACGAACACCACTATGTGATCTCTTCTTTCTTTTATGACTGCTGCTGCTTCTCCATGTTCCATAATCCCAATCTCTCTCATCCCAGTCAGGACAGTAAGTTCTCTTTGAATGTCTCATCTACAAAAGACAAATTTTACCAGTTAAACTGCATTTCTGTGATGTTCAGTAGTAAAAGCTTTCTTTACAAATTCCCATTAGTTTTCATCTTTTCCCCTTCCCAGACAGTCTCACTATGTAGCTCTAACTATGTAGCTCTAACTATATGAACCAAGCTGTCCTTGAATTCAAAGAGCTACCTGACTCTTGCCTCTGGAGAACCAGGATTAAATGCATTAACCAGTATTAACCTTTTGTTTTAAGTCAAAGTTCTAAAATTGTAGCCAACTGTCTGAAATTACATTGCCTCAAATTCTGCAATGTGAACTTTATTCACAGATTTTTTTTTTACCTTGTTTTCACCATGTCCAAATTCATATGAAATAAAAAAGGTTTCTATATAACTTAAGCAAAATGTATGATAGCCCTTTCAGAAGTTCAAATTACAGGTTCATGAGATCCAATTTCCACCCAAACCAAATCTCCATCCAACATAACCACAAGTGACTCTAATTAAGAAGTTTTTGGCCGGTCAGTGGCGGCACACGCCTTTAATCCCAGCACTTGGGAGGCAGAGGCAGGTGGATTTCTGTGTTCCAGGCCAGCCTGGTCTACAGAGTGAGTTCAGGACAGCCAGGGCTACACAGAAAAACCCTGTTTCGGGGAAAAAATTTTATTTATTTATTTATTTATTTATTTTTTTTGAGTCAGCAAAGTTCAGGCACCACCAATAAAGCCAACCTACTTTACAGGACAGGCCAGGATGATGAAAAGAAAGCTGTTTGCTGAGAGCGGAAGTGACGTATATAATCTTAGGGTGTTCCCCTCCTGTTTCCTAAAGGTAAACAACTGCTTCTTTACAACTTTGTTTACAAAGGAAATTTTCTTTTTCTTTTCTTTTTGAGAAAAGCTCAAGGGGATTAAGGCATGCGGCAGCACAGCCTGGCCGTCTTGAATTTTATTGTTGTTACAGAAACGTAACTAAACCCTTCTCTCTTTTTTTTTTTTGTTTTATTTTGTTTTTCGAGACAGGGTTTCTCTGTATAGCCCTGGCTGTCCTGGAACTCACTCTGTAGACCAGGCTGGCCTCGAACTCAGAAATCCGCCTGCCTCTGCCTCCCAAGGGCTGCGAGTGCTGCGCAACCACCGCCCGGCAACTAAATTCTTAAAAATCACTTGTTCCTTCGGCTGGCGAGATGGCTCAGCGGGTAAGGGGACCGACAGTTCCTCCAAAGGTCCTGAGTTCCGCTCCCAGCAGCCACATGGTGGCTCACAACCACCCGTAATGAGATCGGACGCCCTCTTCCGGAGCGTCTGTAGACAGCTGCATTGTACTAATTTGTAATAAATCTTTGAAAAAAAACAAAATCACTTGTTCCTCGCTCTGGCAAGCCCCGTCCCGGCTTGCCTCCTATTTCCAATATGCTCAATTTCGCTTCGTATCGACTGCCTCTGAGATTCCCTTCTTCGTCGAAGGCGGTTTCTACTCAGAACCGACGTGACAGCCTGCTGTGAAGCTGTCCCCGCTGCGCTCAACGCTAACAAGATCAAGCCCTTTCGCTTCAAATCGAAAGTAGATCAGCACCACAAACCGCGCTGCGCTGCGCCGCCACCGAGTTTAACACCAGCGCTGATCGGGTCCAAGCGAAGGCCGCGCCCTGGCGCCGCCATTCCAAGGACGAGCGCGGCCTCCTCCCACCGCCATCTTAGGTCCGGCGGCTACGGCCGCCCAGCGCTTGCAGCCGGCCCGCCCGTCCTCCCTCCCGTCCTCCCCAGGACGCGGAGCCTGCGGGCGGCGTCCCCACCTACGCAGAAGCTGGCGGCCAGAGCTCTGCAGCCGGGGCACAGGTCCCCTTGGCGGGGCTCCGCCGTGAAGAGCCGCAGCGGGGTACGAGGGGACCGCGGGGCAGTGCCGGGATATGAGGAAGTGCCCCGGCAGACGCTGCGTCTTACCTTCCCTCTGAGACTCCAACCCTGAAGACAAAGCTTGCAAGGCGACGGTGAGAAGTCTGACTGCGACAGCGACGACCTCCCGGTGCAAAATGGTGCGGAAAGACGCAACGCCAGCTTCTTCTCCGGGAAAACTGGTGACGTATATGGGCGGGACCTACGCCGGTCCTGAGTGCGCAGGCGCGGGCCAGCTGCTCAGCTGGAAGGGGAAGGGCGGGGGAACGCCTGGGCGCTGGCTGTTGATAGGGCTTCTGAAGGATTCTTAGACACTACAGGTTACAGTAATAGTATCATCCACGCTCGCTCTCCCTCTCTCGCTCTCTCCCTCTCTCCTTTTCTCTTCCCTTCTGATTGCAACCTTTTTTTTTTTCTTTTTGGTTTTTCGAGACAGGGTTTCTCTGTATTTCCCTGGCTGTCCTGGAACTCACTCTGTAGACCAGGCTGGCCTCGAACTCAGAAATCCGCTTGCCTCTGCCTCCCAGATTAAAGGGATTAAAGGCGTGCGCCACCACCGCCCGACTGATTGCAACCTTTTAAACTACACCAACAAAGTATCTTTGTTGGTTAAGTTACACCAACAAAGTATCACTGACTACGGTTCTGTGACCTGTCATAAACTAGTTTTTGGTGGGTGGGTATGCCATGCACTGACGTTAAAATGTTAGAAATGGAAGAGATGGGGGAACAGGAGCCGAATAGTGTAAGTAGACAGATTAGTAAGTACTCTTGAAGGCTTTGAGGTTGGACCCCCCTCACTCATCACCGGACCTCCTATTTCCCTGGGTCAGTATCAGCTCTGCAACTCCTTTGCCTCCAATCCCTCCACCCTTTTTTTTTAAGATTTATTTATTTTTATATGAGTACACTGTAGCTGTCTTCAGATACACCCAGAAGACAGCATCAGATCCCATTACAGGTGGTTGTAAGCCATCATGTGGTTGCTGGGAATTGAACTCAGGACCTCTGGAAGAGCAGTCAGTGCTCTTAACCGCTGAGTCAACTCTCCAGGCCTATTCCCTCCACCCTGAAGAGTTATACCAGACCAGGGCATGGTGCCACATCCCAGCATGAAGGAGCAGAGAAAAGGGTATCTCTGAGCCCAAGTTCAGTGTGGTCTATCTAGCAAATTCCAGCCCAGAACTAAAAGCAGGGGAAGAGGAGGGTGCCAGAGTTGGCTTACCAGGTGAGGAGGACACAATGCCACCAAAGCCTACCTGAGTTCCATCTCCGGGAAGCACATAGTGGAAAGAGAGAACCAATATCAAAAATACACAACAAAGGGGCTGGCGAGATGGCTCAGCAGGTAAGAGCACTGACTGCTCTTCTGAAGGTCCTGAGTTCGGATCCCACAACCACATGGTTGCTTACAACCATCCGTGATGAGATCTGACGCCCTCTTCTGGTGCGTCTGAAGACAGCTACAGAGTATTAGGCTGGAGCGAGCGGGGCCGAAGCAGCCACATGATTGGCTCACAGCCATCTGTATAGCTACAGTGTACTCATACACATAAAATAAATAAATAAATCTTTAAAAAACTACACAAAAAATAAAGTATTTTTTAAAGATCCACTTTTAAAATTTTAAATGTATATGTATGAATATTTTGCCTGCATGTATATGTTGGGGTCCAGGAGTCACTCCACAAACCACACAAACACTGATCTCAGTCAGATAGGGATGGGTTATTGAATGGACACCCTAATTCTGATCGATCAGGGCTGCAGCTCAGATTTCGAGAGCTGAGCCACGACTACAAACATTTCTCGGGGACAGTTTATAAAGGAAAAACAAACACAAAAGCACAGTGAATTCATACCCAGGTGCAGGAAGTGCTGCCTGGTGGTTAGCTCTTTTAACTCAAGGCATTTTAGATGTAACAGCTCATGTTGACTTATAATTTGATGGGTCCTACATAAAGCTTTGTGGAATGTCTTAACAAACCTCATAAAGAACATAACAATATATGTGATCAGCATGATTTTGCTTTGAGTCAAGTTATTTTCTGTGTCAATGACTGGCAGGCACATTACAGCAACAGTATGAAATTGCTGGAGGGCTGGAGGGGGTGGAACAAAATGACTACAGCTATGCAGGGGGTAGTTGGAAGACCTCAACATACATATACACACACCAATGGATGCTTGTTGCCCAAGGAGGCCAGAAAGGGAGGGTCAGATCCCTTGGAACTGGATTTACAGATGGATATGAGCCTCATGAAACCTAGATCCTCTGCAAGAGCAAATGCTTTTAACCATTTCTCTAGCCCCCTAAAAACAAAAACCAAAAAACAAATTGTAATAGCTATTCCGGGTTGTCAACGTGACTATATATCTGGAATGAACTACAATCCAGAATTGGAGGGCTCACCTGTGATCCAGATTTTGAGTCTAGGAGATACACGTTTCTGATCTGAATCTTGGCGTGGAGATCTTGAGGCATAGTGGCTATGCTATAAAAAGCTTAGACCCAATCAAGGTAGTACATGCCTTTAATCCCAGGAGACTAAGGCAAGCAGATCTCTAAGTTCAAGTCTAGCCTGGGATAAAGCAGGTTCTAGGTGAAAAAAAGCTTAAATCTAGGCATGGTGGCAGGCATGCAGGTTCCAGGAAAGCCAAACAAAGGCAGTAAGGGAGTTGGAAAACAGAAAGCTGGTAATAGAACGGGGGGGGGGGGGGGGGGGGGGGGGGGGGGGGGGCATGTTCCAGCCCCAGCAGGCAGCAGAACCCAGCAGCTTTGGCCATGTGGCTCTGGCTTTAGAGTGAAAAATAAAAGGGACTACTGGGACAATTGATGCTGGTTAGCTGGAGCTAAGAAATTAGTGGTGATTAAGAAGAGACCAGCTGGGCAATGCTGGCACATGCCTTTAATCCCAACACTTGGGAAGCAGAGGCAGGTGGATTTCTGAGTTCCAGGCAAGCCTGGTCTACAGAGTGAGTACCAGGACTGCCACGCATACTTGCGTGATGGCGGTATTTGAGGCGAAAACTTCAAGGAAAGTCAGCCTCCTGCCTCCGCATTGTTG
>NW_022196896.1:84746464-84753175 GCF_008632895.1 Mastomys coucha
TGCCCACCTGGCCAGAATCCCTTGTCCCGCGGAACAGGGACCCCGCGAGAAACCCCGGTCCGTGGCACAGGACAACCAGGACTATACAGAGAAACCCTGTCTCGAAAAACAAAGACAAAAACAAAAACAAAAAGAAACCAACACCCCCCCCCCCAAAAAAAAGAAGAGACCAGCATCACTGAGGTGAAATTTTCTCAGAAGTGTTTTCTGAGTGCACAAAGAAACTGTGCTCCATAGGTAGCTCCATAGATACCTCGTGTTGCGGCTGAACTTGGTAATGTGTAAGAGTTACCCAGGTCATACTGGTTTTGAAGGCATAAAGGGCTCATAAAGAGCAGCTGAGGCTTGACACTGTGAGAGGCCACAGAAGGCCACTGGTGAAGGTGCAGCCTCAGTTGCAGTTGATAGCCCAAGACTGAAGGGGTTATGCAAAGAAGCCGAGGCTTGGCACTTGAAGAGAGCCTATGAGAGGCTATTGGCGAAGCCTAGTTACAACTGAAGACCCCAGTGTTTTGGAGATGCCAGTACTATGGGATGATCACCAAGAACAGCAGCAGCAATGGAATGGACTCAACCAGAGCCTAGAGTCCTACAGAGGGCAGAGCTGGAGAAATGACGCCAGCCCTTTGGAGGAGCCTAGAAGATCTTGTGTGAATCCCAGGCATTGAAACAAGGAGCTGTAACATTGAAGTTGCCTTGGAGATTCCAAGATTTTCAAGATGCCTGAGCTGTGAGCTATCTGCTCAGGAAGGCTGCTAACAGGAAGTGGAATCAGCCCAGGAGAAAGGAGTTTGTTGCAGTCAACAAAAATGAAAAAGGATGGATCTCTGAGTTCAAGGCCAGCCTGGTCTACAGAGTGAGTTCCAGGACAGCCAGGGCTACACAGAGAAACCCTGTCTGGGAAACAACAAAATAAAACAAAAAACCAAATAGATGAAAAAAGTTGGAAATCTGAAGACTGCTTTGACATCAGACATGGGGATGCAGAGTTTAGAGTTTGCCCAGCTGGTCTCCTGTCTTGCTTTGGGATTACAGTTAAGTGAGTGGATGAATCTCAGAAGAGACTTTGAACTTTGGACTTTTAACATTGTTGAGACTGCCATAGACTATAGAGTCTTTGGAAGTTGGACTAAATGTACTTTTTTATTATGTTATGGCTAGGTATGGCTAGCCATACCCATAGACTCGTGTGTTTGAACAAGCCTATGGGGGCCAGGGAGTAGAATGTGATGGTTCATATATGCTTGGCTCAGGGAGTAGCACTATTAGGAGGTATGACCCTGTTGGAGATGTGTCTCTGTAGGTTTGGGATCAAGACCTTCACCCTAGCTCCCTGAAAGTCAGTCTTCCACTAGCAGCCTTCAGATGGAGATGTAGAACTCTCAGCTCCTCCTGCACCATGCCTGCCAGGATGCTGCCATGCTCCCACCTTGATGATAATGCACTGAACCTGGAAGCCAGCCCCAATTAAATGTTGTTCTTTATAAGACTTGACTTGGTTATGGTATCTGTTCACAGCAGTAAAACCTTAATTAAGACACAAATAATAATTTAAAAAAAAAAAGCCTGAATATATACCCCAGACTGTCAATCACCTGGCCAACTCCATCCCCTAAATCTGATTCACCTGAAATTATGCTAAAGAGATGGGAGAAAAAAATATACTTATCTTTCCCAGAAACCATAGTTCGTCGTAGCCACTTAGACTGTTACCCGCCCCCTGTCACATACACCCAACCAACTGGGGCCATAGAGAAATGGCAATAATAGCTATTTTGTTGCCAATTTCATGAGATTTATAATCACCATGGAAACAAAGCTCTGAGCACGTCTGTGAGAATTTCTAGACTACCCACCCTAAATGTAGATGGCACAATCCTTCAGACAGGGCCTTGGACTTCATAAAAAACAGGAACCAGGAGCTGGAGAGTTGGCAGTCAGTTAAGAGCACTGACTGCCCTATCAAAGGACCTGGGTTCAATTCCCAGCACTCATATGGTAGCTTACAACTGTGTGTAAGTGCAGTCCAACACCCTCTTCTGTGAGCACTGTATGTATGTGGTGCACATATAGGCAGGCAAAACATCCACACACAAAATAAATAAATATATGTTTGGGGAGAGCACTGATCTAAGAACCAGCATTTATCGATTATTTTTTTTTACTTTTTATTGATTCTTTGTGAATTTCACATCATGTATCACAATCACACTCATATCTTCTTTGTATCCACCTTCCACCCTTGCAACCTATCCCCCTAAAAGAAAATAAAAAACAAAACTAAAAAAACAAAAAAATTAAACAAAACATAAAAAACATCTTGTCGTGGCAGCTGTAGTGTGTTCTGGGCCTCTCTACCCTTGTGGCTAGTCAGCTGATTGGATCCTCAAGGGCAAAGGGAGCAGAGACAGTGAGGGGTTGGGGAGCCCTGTGAGTATGTATGGTGAATAAAGCACACCAGAACTGCTTGTCAGCAGGGAGATCAACTTATGGTGAGTCAAGGCTTATAAGGTTTGGGGGGACTGAGGGCGGGGACATCCTGGATGGGCAAAGGTCATTGACTGGGGTTTTAGGGTACCTGGAATTCATCATTAGCATGGGGAAGTCCTCCAGGAATCTCAGGTGCTGCTGAACAGGTTTTGTCAGAATGGAAATTGATCCTGTAATCTAATTGAGGCTGTGTGACATTCCTCAGGTAGGGGCCGATGTGGGGGCTTAGAATTCCACAGACAAGGTCAGAGAAGGAGAAACTCTGCTAAGAAGGGAGTCCTCCATTGCACACAGAACTCCAGAAGACTATCTGGTCAATGGTAGACTTTGACCTTAATTAGCAGGCCTCCCACAGTATGTCATTGTGTGTCCCACAGCACACTCTTTTGTCCACACATCTTTACTTGCCAAAGTTCATTGCAATGAGTCATTGGTCTGGTTTGAGGCTGCTGGTTTCTGCTACTCTTATCTACAGTGGATTCTCCCTGGGACTCCTCTCATATGTCCTGTTGTTGCCCTGTGTCATGGAACTGCTTCAGCACTTCATAGATGGGATAGATGTTGGGGTGGGCCAACTCAAAGCCTTGGATCTGGGCCTGGGTGATAGCTGAGTTGGTTGGTCCACTAGCTCTCCTACAGCCATAGCACCAGGGCAAGCTCTCTAACACTGTCCCAGCTGAGGCAAGGAGCAGAGCCTGCTCTCCTGATCTTATGCTCTCAGGACTGCCTCATCTGCTCCCACAAAACTGTGCTGCTCAGTTGAGGTCCTGCTCTCTTAAGTGCTGCCGCTAGTGAGGGGCTGGGCTAGCTCTCTTTCTCACTCTCCCGCTCTCAGGGCCACCTTGCATGGCCTGCCACCAGGTCCAGTTCTACTGTGCTATCCAGGAAAGTGCAGGGCCCACTCTTCTGATTTCATGCCCCCAGGGTCTGCTCTTCTACAGCCCCAGGTGGTAAGGCAGGAGGTGGGTAGTGAGTGTATCTCTCCCTTGCCCATGTCACCGCAGGGCAAACCCTGCAGATGTGTCTCTTTTCTGACTGTGAATGCAGAGTGACCAGCTGCCTCAGATTCCTGTTGCCTTGACAGACTGAACAATGAGCCAAAATAAACCTGTGAGCTGCTTGTCAGGGATTTTGTCACAGCACCCAGAAAAGTTAACTATCATGTTTACTTTAGCCTAGTAACTTATAAATATTGTGTTCTCACCATCACCTTTATTACTGTGATCTGTACAATTCGAACTGACACAACGACTCACTCTTGTGGCCCACACTGACCTGAACTCCCTATATTGATCAGGTTGTCCTCAAACGTGGAGCTCCTCCTGCTTTTGCTTCTCATGTGTTAGATCACAGGTGTACAGGTTCAAAGAACAATGTTCACGAGTGAAATAGTAACTAATGTGACTTTGCCGACTCAAAGTCAGTCTTGTGCATTATACTGTCTGTTTGCTCACTAGGCTCTATTTATACATCTATGAATCCAAACTTGGAAGAAGCTCAACACATAGTTTTGGCTAGCTTTAGCTATTCAAACAAAACTGGATGAGAATATTTGCCTTCACAAATGTACAGGGGAGAGGTGGCTGGATGTGAGGCTCTTTGTTGCTAAGCGAAACTAAGATACACATTGTGTAATGGCTAACATGTTTTAAGTTTAAATTACTATGCTTAAGCGGCCTATAAAACAAAATTGCCTCTAACCTGTAAGCCCCTCTTGCCCAAACACATATAACTTCCTGGAATGCTGGGGCTCTTCTAGTAATTGGCCTTGTGTACCTTCTGTTAACAACACTTGCTTGCTTGAAGTAACCAAGACATCTGTGTGCTAAACTGATTACAGGATGAGTGCCTGAACAAGAATCTAGCCTTATTCTTGTTTGACTTTTGCTCTTTTTGTTTTGTTTTGTTTTGCCTTTTTAAGTCCCTAATGCGGCATGGAGTTACATTTGGGAATTGTGAGTCCCAGGGGAGCCCTGGTGCCAGGATCTGAATAAATGACTCTTTGTTAAAATACATTCGTGGTCAGAATTTTTGAATGACCCAAGATCCATAGCAACTGTAGTAGTCTCACTGGCATTAACCAAAAGGTCTGCAAGTCTTTTGGGGAGCACCAAAGCAAGATCTAATAGGACTGAAACCATCTGTGTGGGGTGAGGGAGGTGTCAGGAATAGTTCTGCCTTAGGCATCCACTTCTCTTTTCTGTAAACTCTGATCACCTGGGAGCTTAGGCACACACTCTCTGCAGCAACACCTCTGGTTTTTACACGGAAACTTTTTTTTTATTTTTAGAATTATATTTATTTTATTTAGATGAGTACAGTACATTGTTGCTATCTTCAGACACACCAGAAAAGGGCATCAGATCTCATTACAGGTAGTTGTGAGCCACCATGTGGTTGCTGGGAATTGAACTCAGGACCTCTGGAAGAGCAGTCGGTGCTCTTAACCACTGAGCCACCTCTCCAGCCCCCACATGGGAACTTCTGATGGTTTGTTTTCTAGTGCCAGAATTAAAGGCATATGCCATCCCAGCTGGCACAATTATTTCTTTTTCTTAGAGAGTCAGGGGCTTAAGGACAGTACCACAGTGACATGGCTAGACAAGGTCAAGACTGGCAGTAAATACCGACTGTGAATATTTAGGCTTTTAGGACATTTGGTCTGCCTTCACAGCAATCAATATTGCTATTGCAGAGCAAGGAACTAGAGACAGGAGATAACAAATAAGCAAACAGGCATGGCTTCATTAAAAAATACTGCTTACAAAATACAGTAGCCAAACTTAGGACTGTAGTTGGCCAAACAGCTCTGTTTTTGTTTTCTTTTGAAACAGAGTCTATGTAGCCATAGAATATATAGTATTCACTATGGCTATTTTAGTATTCACTATGCAGACCAGGCTGGCTTCAAACCCAGAGATCCACTTGCCTCTCCTTCCTGAGTGCTGGGGATAAAGGGGTACACCACTGTTGGAACATGCTCAAAAGAATGACGCATGGTCAACAATGCCTTGGGGAATTGTGACTGAGGCTCTGGAAAAATGGCAGAGGACCTTTGACCTCAAGTGCATTCTGTTCCCTGGATTGCTCTTGGACATCATGCCTCTTGTGACAACTACTTGCATTTCGTTTATAAGATATTTATTCTTGTTGGATTTTGGAACATAGCTAGAGAACCCAATCTGGGTGACAGGATAGGCTGAGTGCTGTCCTCGTGCCTGGATCTGGATCTGGCCTTTTGCCTTGTTTTGGTGCTTTCCCAGATACAATGTATAGAAAGGGGGAAAAGGCTTATTCTAACAATGCTTGACCACTTACAGCCATAAAGATAACAAAGATGAGTGGGTATATTGGTTGCCTGTGGGTCTGACATAGGCACTATGATGATCGGGATCAGGAATTCCTTTCTGCCCTGGTTGGACTAGAATTCTCTATTTAAACCAGGGTGGCGCTGACTCACTGTTTCTGGAAGGCTGGGTCTAAAGATGTGTGAAACCATCCACCCCAGCAGAATAAGCTTTAACGACCAAGATGTCAAAGTATTGGCACTGTTTTTAAAAGTCGGTAACCAAATGTGAGGGCTCACATCTGCGATCACAGCACTTGGGACACAAAGGACTGAGAGGAGGAAGTCAGCCTGGGGAACCTACCAAGTTTCAGGACCACCTACCACCCCAAACAAAATAAAACACAACACCCAACCTTCCCCAGACAGAAAGTGGTCCTTATCATGATCCCCTTCTTTTTTTCTTAAGTCAGGGTTTGCTTAGAAGCACAGCCTGGCTTCAAATACATGATCCTGTCCCAGCTTCACAAGCGCTCCTGGACCAGGCCAGCTTGCCTCCACCTTTGCCTAGGCCTCCACCTCCACCCTTTTGTTTTGTTTTGTTTGAGATGATGTTACTCTGTGTCCTGGCTGCCCTGGAAGTCAATTTGTATACCAGGCTGGCCTCAAACTCACAGAGCTCCCCCTGCTTCTGCCTCTGAGATGCTGAGATTAAAGGGGAGCACCATCACACTTGGCCATGCAGAGTGAAGGGAAAATAATATTTCTAGCATATAAACTAGCATGGTCATTTGGGTGCTCCAAAATATGCCTGCACATGAGGATCAACATTAAAAATGGACACTCAGGTGTAATAGAAAAAAAGGCATTGCTTTCTATTTAAAGTAAACATACTGAACAACAGCAGTGGCACAGAATATGCTCGAGATGGGGGG
>NW_022196896.1:84753185-84757604 GCF_008632895.1 Mastomys coucha
GGGGGGTGAAGCTGCAGGGCTCCCACATAGAGCCCATTATTGTAAACACCAGGAGGAGGAGAACCGGATAAACCACAATGGGCGTGTTCCAGTGAAGTGTTTGCCAAGTATGTGCCCAGGTCTATTACAGCTACTGAGCAAAAGGGTTGGCATGAATAGTTATGTCCTTAATGTGGACATCATTAAGAGGTCTGTATGTCTTCTCATTTACGGGTAACTTCTCCAACTCATCCAAAGTCTCCAGGCCATCAATTACCCTGAAAGAGAAACAACACAGCATGTAGAAATCCCTCACTTGAAATATAAAGTACCAGCTGGGCGGTGGTGGCACACACCTTTAATCCCAGCACTTGGGAGGCAGAGGCAGGCAGATTTCTGAGTTCGAGGCCAGCTTGGTCTACAGAGTGAGTTCTAGGACAGCCAGGGCTATACAGAGAAACCCTGTCTCGAAAAACCAAGGGAGGGAAAAATTATTTATATATACATATATGTATATGTATATATGTATGTATGTATATACATGTGTATATATATATGCATATATGTATATATATGTATGTATATATAAAACCTACAGCAATTACAGTCTTCAGAGGAGAATGCTCTCCTCTGCCTTCTTTTACACTCTTGTGGCCTGTTTGGGTTGTGTGTCCTGGGCACAAGTGGCAAAGCAGAGCATAAAGATTGGTCCCATGCACGAAACACCAAGGAGCGTGCTGTGGCCCTGATTCAGGAGGCTCAGAACCCACACTTCCCCAGGTCTTTCTCAGGACAACTGGGTATCCTCAAGGACATGTGTACCCGCTGCTTTGGTTTGGAACTTGAGTGTGCCTCAGAGGTCCATGTGCTAGAGGTTTGGTCCCCAGTTTGGGGCTATTGGGAGGTACACAAACCTTTAAGGGATAGGTCCTAGAGCTTGGGGAGATGGCTGCTGTGCAAGTGTGAGGATGTGAGTTCAACCCCCAGCACATCTGTAATCCCAGAGCTGGTTGAGTAGACATAGGAGGATCCCTGGGCTTGCTGGCTAGCTGTAGCAGCTCCAGATCAGTGAGAGATTAAGGAAGCCACCTGGTCTCAACCTCTGTCCTTCACACTCATGAACATTCTCAGCTGTACACACAAGCATGCATGTGCACACAGAGAGGAGACCTGGGTCGTAGGATTATGCTCTTAAGGGGGATTGTCGGACCTTATCTCTTCCTCTTTCTTTAGCTTCTTGGCCATGAAGTGAACAGCCTTGGTATACTATATGCTTCTGTGATATGCTAAACAGGACAAAACATTGGAATCTGAGTCAAAGCAGTTACTGAGGGAATATGTTTTTTTTTTCCTTTATATTGTACCTCAATGCAATGCAAAGTAGGCATCAGGGAACCACAATGGGCGAACTTAAAGAACTTAAAATTTTATCTTATGTGTATGCAAGTTTTAGATTTTTTTTTTTCCGAGACAGGGTTTCTCTGTATAGCTCTGACTGTCCTAGAACTCACTCTGTAGATCAGGTTGGCCTCGAACTCAGAAATCCGCCTGCCTCTGCCTCCCAAGTGCTGGAATTAAAGGCCTACGCCACCACCGCCTGGCTTGTATGTGTGTTTTGCCAGCACATATGCCTGTAAACCACATGCATGCAGTACCCCAGGAAGCCAGAAGAGGGTGTTAGTTCCCCAGGAATTGGGGTTACAGAGGTTGGAAGCCACCATGTAGGTTCTGGGAATTGAACCCTGGTCCTGTGGAAGAACAATCAATGCTTTTAACTTATGAGCCATCTCTCCAACTCCATGAAACATGTACTTTAAAAACAAAAAACAGGTTTATATTTATTTTGCATTTCCACTAAGCTATAAAAGAACACAGAAATGAATAGCAAGGTTTAGTGGC
This sequence comes from Mastomys coucha, assembly GCF_008632895.1. Classification (NCBI taxonomy): domain Eukaryota; kingdom Metazoa; phylum Chordata; class Mammalia; order Rodentia; family Muridae; genus Mastomys; species Mastomys coucha. The sequence goes on from NW_022196896.1 coordinate 84,755,064, forward strand.
ATGCTTTAATCCCAGCACTTGGGAGATAGAGGCAGGTGGATTTCTGAGTTCAAGGCCAGCCTGGTCTACAGAGTGAGTTCCAGGACAGCCAGGGCTACACAGAGAAACCCTGTCTCAAAAACACCAAAAAAAAAAAAAAAAAAAAAAAAAAAAAAAAAAAAAAAAAACAAAAAAACCCAAAAACAAAACAAACAAAAAAAAACCCAAACAAACAAACAAACAAATAAAAAAGACACAAACAAGTATGTCCTGGTACTCTAGGACCATGCATTTTATCACTGAACGTGACAGACACGTGTTGAATGAATAAGTTTTACCTCCTAATGAATTATGAAAGTGGCTTTAAGGTTGAATGTTTATAATGCATAATACAGCAAGAACTGACAAACAGCTCTCTAGGATCAGATCAGGCACACTTCCCTGACGGCACAGCCCACACAGCTGGAAAACATCACCTACTCCGCCTACAGGCAAGGTGTGGCCACATCGTCAACTTCTACATCTTTTGGGAAAGTTCTTTCTTTTTTAACTCTTTTAAAAAAAAGGAGGAGGAGAAGGAGGAGAAAGGAAGGAAGAGAGGAAGGACGGAAGGAAAGACAGCAGGCTCAGGTAGGATATAACTTCCTCAGGGTCAGAGAGCTGATTGCTGATGACTGGGGAGTCCAGGGACTCTTAGCTGTGGAACTGGTCTTTCCAGTATTAGCTATGCTGTGACCACACCATGCAAGTACACCAATATGCCAAAGAAAGAGACGACTACAATACTCACTTTCCAAACACTGTATATTTCATGTCCAAGTGTGGCTGCTTGCCATAGGTGATGAAGAACTGAGATCCATTGGTATTTGGGCCATTATTAGCCATAGATACAACACCTCGAACATTGTGCTAAAAAAGAAAACCAAGGCAGTAATTTAACTGGGCTGTTAACTGCAAATTCCAAAGGCAAATTGAAAGACTCTCTGCTTTCTTAATACTCAGGGGACTAGGAAATGGTTTAGCTAGCTTCTCTATTAGTATTAATCCGAATGTGCAGGTTGTGTATTATCTGTGACATTAAAACCCGACATATAATTTGCTTAAATAATTGTCACATCCTCTAATGCACTCACTTTCACTTTGGAGAAGCAGTCACAGGCACTTTTATTTCTGTGTGTAACAGAAACATTCCTTACATTTATATTAGGAAAGAGTGCACTACAATGAAAAAACAACCAGGGAACAAAACTCAAATCCTCCAAATCTCTTCTCAAATATTGGACACTAGGCTAGCTTCCTGATCTGAAAACAAGGGCGGCTGGACTACTTCAGGGGTTCAAGGCGCAGATAATCACAGGAGTTGAGCAGAGAGCAAACCAACAACTGAGCAGAGACGGAGTCTGGCATCAACAGTGCATCTCTCCTGCCCAAGGATTTCTTTTCTTTCTCGTTTTAAAAAATATTTATTTATTTTATACATATGAGTACACCGTAGCTGTCTTCAGACGCACCAGAAGAGAGCATCGGGTCCCATTACAGATGGTTGGAAGCCACCATGTGGTTGCTGGGAACTGAACTCAGGACCTCTGGAAGAGCAGTCAGTGATCCTATAGGCTGAATCATCACCCCAGCCCCCAGATTTCTTCTCTTAATGGTCATAAAGAAGGCATTCTCGAATCTTCTTCCATGGCCAGTCAATCAATTTATTTTAGCCCAGGACTGGTTGACCTGAGGTCTCACCTAGTTCTAATATCATCAATACTACTAATTTACAAGGCATGGTATATAAGAATTGAAAGCATTTCACTAAAATAAATGAAGCTGTGCCACAGAGTGGTAGCCAGTCAACAGCAGCAAAACATAGCTAACTGCTGACTAATCTAGCATTGTCTGTTTGTCAGGTGACACCAGCTAGAAAAGCTAGGGAGGTGCAGCTACATCTAAATAATACATCATTAACCTCAGTGACAGATGATTACTGCTCAGGTGTGGTGGCACATGCCTAGAATCTTAGCATATGGGGAGCTGAGGTAGGAAGAGTTCAAGAACCACCTGAGCCACACAGTACAAAGACTGCAGTATGCTTTGTCACTACGGAATATGCTAAAGTGCTTTCATTTGATAATTAATGGGCATATGTCTCTTGAAGTATTCGTACAAGAGCTCCTCTGGCATATATAGATTGTGAACCTTGAAGAGCCATCATCAACTCTTGTTTGTTTTCTGACAGGATCTCATGTAGCCCAGGTTAGCCTCAAATTCATTATGTAGCTGAGACTAACCTTAGACTTCTGACCTTCCTATCTCTCTCTACCTCTGTGATGCTGAGATTACAGATGTCATCACCATGGCTTGTTCATGTATCTCTGGGGCCTGAGCCAAAGGCTTTCTACCTGCCAGTCAAGCATTCTATCCACTGAGCTATGTCCCCAGGTCAAGAGAAAGATATAGGTTAGACTGGTCTCAAATTAATAATTCTCCTACCTTATTTTCTTCAGCATTTGCTTATTAACATAGGTCACCAGAACTGGTGCTATGCTTTTTTTTTTTTTTTTTTTTTTT
>NW_022196896.1:84757988-84760135 GCF_008632895.1 Mastomys coucha
AAAAAAAAAAGAAAAACTAAAAAGGTTTATTTACTTTTTAATTTTTACAGTTTATGTGTATGAGTGTTTTGCTTGCATCAGTATGTGTGTGTATGTGTGTGTGTGTATCAGGAGTGTGTAGTAGAGGCCAAAACAGGGAGTTGGGTCCTCTGGAACTAGAGTTACAGATGTTTCTGAGTGTTGGGAATTGAACCTGGGTCCTCTAGAAGAGTAGTCAGTGCCCTTAGCCCCTGAGACGTCCTGCCAGTCCTAGTAACTGATTCTTCTCCCCCCCCCTTCTTCTTTTTTAAAGATTTGCTTATTTTGTGTATGTGAGTACACTGTTGCTGTCTTCAGACGCACCAGAAGAGGGCATTAGATCTCGTTACAGATGGTTGTAAGCCACCATGTGGTTGCTGGGAATTGAACTCAGGACCTATGGAAGAGGAGTCAGTGTTCTTAACTACTGAACCATCTCTCCAGCTCCCTAGTAACTGATTCTTTATATGCACTTCTCAGTGGAAGTATTAAGGAAAGATAATACAGGAATATCCAAATGTCTAACAGAGAAGTAGAAAAGTTGGAGACTGGGCTGGGGATATGGCTCATGATCAGTAATGCTCTCCCAGGAACCTAGTTAGGTCCCAGTACCCATACTATACAGCTTACAACTAGCTGTAATTGCAGCTCTGCTGAATTCCAGGTTTCTGAGGCATCTGCACTCATGGGCACATATATACTCGCATTATGAAACAAACACCCACAGATAATTAAAAATTAAAGCTGGGCAGTGGTGGCAAACATCTTTAATCCCAACACTTGGGAAGCAGAGGGAGGTGGATTTCTGAGTTCAAGGCCAGCCTGGTCTACAGAGTAAGTTCCAGGACAGCCAGGGCTATACAGAGAAACCCTGTCTCAAAAACCAAAAAAAAAAAAAAAAGTAAGAAAAGGCTTCAAAAAATAAAAACACAGAGCGGTGATGGTTAATATTGCAACCAAGAAGTCTTTCCTTCCCTTATTAAGAAAGGCCAGTGAGAGGCCAGGCATGGTGGTGCACCCCCTTAATCCCAGCACTCACAGGCTGAAGCAGGCAGACAACCAAGGCTACAGAAATCTTCAAAAGACCAGTGACTTATGACAGTTAACTCAAACTTCATGGTGAGATAGTAAGCCCCTTTCCTATATGTCTTGCTAAGTCTTCTTCTTCTTTTTTTTAAGATTTATTTATTTCATGTGAGTACACTGTAGCTGTCTTCAGACACACCAGAAGAAGGCACTGGATCCCATTACAGATGGTTGTGAGCCACCATGTGGTTGCTGGGAATTGAACTCAGGACCTCTGGAAGAGCAGTCAGTGCTCTTAACTGCTGAGCCATCTCTCCAGCCCACTGAATACTTCAAGCTGAACCCAAGGACAAACTCTTTTATCCCAATGCGGACATGCATGACTCCAGAGCCCATGCCAGGCTAGAACTGCCAATTATTTCCACTCTGACATCACCGAGTGTGCAAACAATACAGAAAAGTATATTAATTTCATAATGATTTGTTTGTTGAGATAGCCCTGGCTGGCCTGGAACTCAGAGACCCATGTGTTGCCTCCCGTGTGCTGGGATTAATTTAAAGGTGTATACCACCACACCCAGCTCATGGTGATACTGATGTGTCATCATATGTAAGAAGTTTTCAAGGGTGACTGGAATCACAGAGACATACCTTCAGATATTCACTGTACTCATCCTCAAACTTCTTGCCCCAGATACTGCTGCCTCCTCTTCCAGTTCCTGCATAACAAAACAACCAACCAAGGGGAGTCTAACTGGGTTTCAGCCAGCTGGAACTCCCATTTTTAGAATAGGAGGAGTGCTTTATACCATAACATATATTTATTAACCCCAGCAATTGGGAGGCAGAGGCAGGTGGATTTCTGAGTTCGAGGCCAGCCTGATCTACAGAGTGAGTTCCAGGACAGCCAGGGCTACACAGAGAAACCCTGTCTCGAAAAACAACAACAACAACAACAACAACAACAACAACAAAACCCCAAATATATATATTTATATGGTGGTGGGGATCCAACCCAGGGAGTACACATGCTGGAAAGTGCACTACCAAAGTTAATCTCCAGTCCTAGCCGACCTGTTTAAATATAAGCGTGTGTGTGTGTG
>NW_022196896.1:84760145-84762679 GCF_008632895.1 Mastomys coucha
TGTTATCCTGGTTGACCTTGAACTTATAATACTCATGTTTCATCAACAAAGGAGTACACATGGCTCCAGCTGCACATGTATCAGAGGATGGCCTTGTCATGCAACAATGGAAGGAGAGGTCCTTGGTTCTATGAAGGCTCTATAGATGCCCCGGTGTAGAGGAATCAATGGCGGGGAGGTGGGAGTGTGTGGGTGGGTGGGTGGGTGGACGAGCACGTTCATAGAAGCAGGGGGAGGGAGGATGGAATAGGGGTTTTCTAGGAGGGAGGGAAACCAGAAGAGGGGATTATATTTGAAATGTAAACAAAGAAAATATCCAATAAAAAAGAAAAAAAAATAATGCTCATGTTTTAGCCTTCCGTATACCCAAGACAAAGGTCTGTACACCAGCTGGCTTCTAGCAGCCTCACAACAGACAGAAAACCCTCCTCATTAATACTGCTCATGTTTTATAGCCATGGGCCAGTACCTCCTCTTTCTAAAATAAATTATCTTGCTGCTGGCTGGACCAAAAGCCAAGTATATTAAGTTCTTAATGTATTATGGTGCATGACTATATTCCCAGCACCCATAAGGTAGAGAGAGGCAGGAGGATTGTTGAGTTTGAGGCAAATCTGGGTTATATGATGAAACCCTGTTTTATGGCTTGCTGATTCACGGAATGCAGGAGCAGGCGGATCTCTGTGAGTTTGAGGCTAGCCTGGTCTACAGAGCAAGTTCCAGGCCAGCCAGGGCTACACACAGAGAAACCTGGTGTCAAACAAAACACTTCCCCCCACAAACCAAAAAGCAAACAAAACCTGGTGTCAAACAAAACACTTCCCCCCACAAGCCAAAAAGCAAACACTTGATGAGCTGCACATGGAGGACACAAGACCAAACTGCACGGGGAGATGTCCTTGGGTACTCGACCCTACACAAAGAACTACAGGCAACTGAGAAATGCCGAGAGCAGGAGAGGTGTCTCCCCAGGGAAGCATATAACAATGGGTTATCCACTGCCAAATGCTTAGCTTTGAAAACTGACATACAGATAATATGTATGTCTGACTCAGCAGGTCATATCTGGGAATATATATGTGTCTTTTAACTTTTTTTGGTTTTTGGTTTTGGTTTTTCGAAACAGGGTTTCTCTGTGTAGCCCTGGCTGTCCTGGAACTCACTCTGTAGACCAGGCTGGCCTCGAACACAGAAATCTGCCTGTCTCTGCCTCCCAAGTGCTGGGATTAAAGGCATGAGCCACCACTGCCCGGCTATATGTGTCTTAACAGGTTACTATTGCTGTGATGAAACACCATGACCAAAAGCAACCTGAGGAGGAAATGGTTTATTTCAGTCACAATTCCATTTAGCAATTCCTCATTAAAAGCAGTGTGGGTAGCCGGGTGGTGGTGGCGGCGGCGTACAACTTTAGTCCCAACACTCAGGAAGCAGAGGCAGAGAGATCTTTCTGAGTTTGAGGCCAGCACAGTGTACAGATCGAGTTCCATGATAGCCAGGATTACACAGAGAAACCCTGTCTTGAAACACCAAAGGAAAAAAAAATTAAAAAAAGAAAGAAAGAGGGGCTGGAGAGATGGCTCAGTGGTTAAGAGCACTGACTGCTCTTCCAAAGGTCCTGAGTTCAAATCCTAGCAACCACATGGTGGCTCACAACCATCCATAATGAGATCTGATGCCCTCTTCTGGAGTGTCTGAAGACAGCTATAGTGTACTTACATATAATAAATAAATAAATCTTTTAAAAAAAAAAAAGAAAAGGAAAAGCAGTGTTGTAAGGATTCAAGAAAGCTGGAGGCAGGAGGTGATGCAGAGGCCATGGAGGGACGCTGCTTACTGCCTTGCTCAGCCTGCTTTCTCATAGAACCCAAGACCACAAGCCCCGGGCTTGCCTATAGCCTGATCTTAGCATTTTCTCAAGTGAGGCTCCCTCTTCCCTGATGACTCTAGCTCAAGTGGTTCTCAACCTACCTAATGCTGGGATCCTTTAATATGGTCTCTCATACTGTGGTGACCCCCAACCATAAAATTATTTTTGTTGCTACTTTGTAACTATAATTTTGCTACTGTTATGAATCTTAATGTAGGTACCTGTGTTTTCCAATGGTCTTAAGCAATCCCTGTGAAAACTTCAACTAGAAAAGGGATGCGACCCACAGGTTGAGAACCACTGCTTTATGTTGTGTCAAGTTGACATAAGACATGGAAAATATGTACAAATACATATATCCATGCAATAACAACTGATGCAAAAGGACTCCATGAGTTTGAAGGAGATCAAAGACGGGTGAGTACATGGGTGGGTTTGGAGGGGTGGAAGGGAAAAATGCTGTACTTTGCTTTTACAAAGGACCTGGGTTCAGTTCAGTTCCCAGAATGCAAATGTTGGCTCAGGAGTCCCCAGGTATGCATGCATGCAGGGTCCTTGCACACATGCAGGCAAAACTCTTAAAAGTAAATATATCACCTTTAATCCCAGCACTTGGGAGGCAGAGGCAGGAGAATTTCTGAGTTCCAGGCCAGCCTGGTCTACA
>NW_022196896.1:84762738-84765554 GCF_008632895.1 Mastomys coucha
AAAAAAAAAAAAAAAAGAAAAAAAAAAGTAAATATATCTTTAAAGAAACAAAACCCTAAACTTTTTTCCTATTGTTATAAAGTGTTTTATTTTTCAATTATTTTACACATCTCTTTTTCATATGATATATCCAATTTTCCTAATTTCAGCTAGTGGATAAACTTACCTGTTGGATCTCCTGTTTGAACCATGAAGCCCTTGATGTTTCTATGAAACACACAGCCGTTGTAGTAATTACTGGCACAAAGAGCCAAGAAATTCTGAAGCGAACAAAAGTAGTAATTGAGAAAGAGTTTGGGCAGAAACATACTTGAAATAAAGGTCCAGTTATGATCACTGAAAGCGCTATTGTAGCATATTTAACTATGACTTTTAGGTGACAGTCCCGGGAGCCCTGCATGCTCCGCCCTGCACTCTCTGCAGCTTAAGGCTTTGTGCTCTTTTGCTTTGCTGCTCTTGCCTTCATTCTCAGCTGGAGTGAATGAGGGCAGTGACTGCCCCTTGCTCATCGCTGTTCCCTAGACATGGCTGGGTAGGCTTTTAACAAATAACTGCACGAATGAAAAATAGTTGACTTTTCTTCCCGATATCCTTGTCATTTCAACAGACTAAGTAATCGAAGTTCCTGAAAACACATGAAGCAAAAGAAGAAAGAAAAAAAGATACTGGATGCTTGACGGTTACAGGAAAAGCACCTACCTATTTATAGTTACTTTGTATGTGTGGTGCACGTGTGGTATACGTGTGGTGTGTACATGCGTGCGTGAAGGTTGAGAATCCCTCTGAGACAGGGTCTCTCACTGGACCTGGAGCTCGCTACTGTGCAGGAAGCCCCCGTAGTCCTCTTGTCTTTGCCCCGTCTCCCAGCACTGGGATTACAGGCCAGTGTGACCATACCCAGCACTCTCTATGGATTCTGGGAATTTGAACTCTGGGCTTCGTGCTTGCACAGCAAGCACTCTTCTTTGCTGAGTTCTCTCCCCAGTCACATCCTCCTTTCTGTAATTTAACTCAGACGTCAGGAAAAGTAGCAGACAGATCAGACATTAGGATAAACTTTTCCTGACAGTGGGTTCACAGAAAGTTTTTTTTATTTTTTTTAAGCTCAATGATTCAATTTCAAAAGGCATAATGTTATAGTGCACTGTGTAAGGATTATCCTTGTATTATTCAAATACTGATTTCTCTGCCCCCCATACCTGGTTGCAATCCTGACATGGCACTGTCATGCTTCTTCTAAGAATGTCTGGTCTCAATGTGGGGTAAACTTCGCTCTCTATTTATTCTCTAATTTGCCAATAAAAGCTGGTCAGCCAGTGGCTGAGCAGAGGAGAGAAGAGGGCTGGACTTCGGATCCCACCCAGGGGCCTGGGGGAGACAGAGGAGAAGAGGATTCACCAGGAGGAAGGGTTGAGGGGACACCACGGGAACACACCTAGAGCAAGGATCCAGAGCAGCGCTAAGATGGAAGTGTCTTGGGGATTCTGGCTGGGAGGCAGCCAGAGGATTAAAATAGATTAATATTGCTCAGCTACTGTGCCATAAAGCTTGATTAAATAAAGCTTCTCCCTCATTTATTTGGGAGCTGGTCAGGATAAAGAAAGAACTGTCACTTTAAAAACTGCACTAACATCCTATTTTATTAGGGTGTTTATGTTGTTGTTTTTGTTTGTTTTAAGGACAGGTCTCACTCAGTAGCTCTGTTTGGCCTAGAACTCACTACATAGACCAGACTGGATTCCAACTCAGAGATCCGCTAGACTCTGCTTCCCGAGCACTGGGATTAAAGTCGTGAATTGTAACAGTCAGTGACACTCACCTCACATGTTTTGGGTGTTCGCTCACAGAAGACTTCTATTTTGATATCGCCCACATCTGTGTGCAGTGTCACAGACTAAAAAGAAGGAGAATGTGAAAACAAATGACATTTCTTCCAGTAACTATAGGTTCTGTATTATTTCTCTGACTGGATATTCAAATTGGCAATCTGATTAAAGATATTAAAAATGACTTGTTCACATAAAGCAGCTCTGATAGATAAGTTACACTTATTTCTGCAAATTAATTTCTTTTCTTTTCTTTTTTTCTTGGTTTTTCGAGACAGGGTTTCTCAGTGTAGCCTTGGCTGTCCTGGAACTCACTCTGTAGACCAGGTTGGCTTCAGACTCAGAAATCCGCCTGCCTCTGCCTCCCAAGTGCTGGGATTAAAGGCGTGCACCCCCACTTTCAATAGCAGGAAAAATATCTCTTGGAAACTTACATAGATGAAAAGTGGCATCTCTGCTAAATATTGGATGTAAACATTATAGTAGAAATAATTATTTTTACTTCAAAATTTTCATGAATTAAAAACAATGGTTATACTTATTACTGACTTATCTCTCAATATCACTAATAATTAACTGAAAAAAGTTAATAAGTTGATTTTTTTCAAAACAGTTTTCATTATTTCTTTTGGGTAGTCTGATTTTAAGAAACTGGGTTAAAAAAACAATTACTTCATTTACTAAAGACCACAAACCAAATCTGCTGGCATCTCTAAGACCTACTGGCAGCCACGCTCTCTGGATGGCCTCTTCCTTTTCCTGTGGTGTCTGTTGCTTGGGACCAAACTTCTTACCTAGAGCTTTATCTCAGAGATGAAGAAAGCTACTTGGAGGCTTCCCTCTTTTGGAGTCAAATCTTGTTATGAAGCCAGGGTTGGCCTGAGAGCGGCAGCAATCTTTCTGCCCAGCCTCCTGTGCCTCTCTTCTTACAACAGTGTCCAGCTTGAGTGTGCCGGGTGGAGGTGAGTGGGGGTGCTTCAGTTCTTCTTG
>NW_022196896.1:84765564-84774230 GCF_008632895.1 Mastomys coucha
TTGGCTTCAGACTCAGAAATCCGCCTGCCTCTGCCTCCCAAGTGCTGGGATTAACGGCGTGCGTCACCACCGCTCTGGCTCTTTTTGTGGTTTTTGATACAAGATCTATGTAGACAGGGACAGCCCAGGAGTGGAGCTCCTACAGGCTGGGAGCAAGCTGACATCCTGAGAGCTGGGACAGAAGACCCAAGCCACCACACCAGTAGGGTAATTTTGTAATGATCATGCCCACTCGTTCATTCCACTTTGTTCCCTCTACACTGGTACACGCAGTCTCTCCCTCTTCACATCCCTTCCTGTCCCCTCTCCTCCCTCATCCTAGGAATGCACTCTGCCACTGGGCTGCACACTCAGTATCCTGTCTGACTTCCTACGAAAAATATTCATAGTTTAAAAACATGTAATGGGGCTGCTGAGAGGGCTTGGCACGAGGACCTGTTCAGTCCCCAGCACCCACATCTGCTTGTCTCCAGCTCCAGGGAACCCAAAGGGGTTAAAAACAAGTAACCAACCACCCTGTTAGAATAATTCTACGATACTCACCATTCTCCTTCTTGATGGCTCTAGGAAGCACTATTTAATTTTTCAAAGCTCCTAAAAGAGAGAGGACTTAGTTCACTTTACCCTATCTTTCCCGCCATTCTTGTTCATCTTTACGGTAGATTTTCAATGAAAAGCTCTCTCTAAATAAAAATAGCACCCTCTAAATAAAAATCCAATCACATAAGTGTTGATCCTACCCAATGCAACATGCCACCCCAGCGCTCTACTAACTTTATTCATTTTCTTCAAGGCTTTTTCTGCAGGGGAGGCATATCCCTACCTCCTGGTCTAGTGCTAGATAGGCACTGGAGCTCCCTTGACCCGGGACACCTACTTTACTTAAGACGTCTGTACAATAAATTTCTATACTTCACAATTTGTTTTGTTTTGTTTTTTAATCTCAAACGCCACATCTTGCTCACTTCAAAATTGTATTTAAAAGTCCCAGAAATACCATCTCTGGCCCGAGAGTTCACCACAAGTATCCCAAGAAATAAAGTTGCACCAACGTGGGGCGCAGCAGGCATTGAGTGCACGAACGAAAGGATAAAGCCTTTACCCCACACGTACCCACTTGGCTCAGCACCGCTGCTGCGGGAACAGAAAAGCCTCAACCACAGGTGCCCGCATGCCTGCTGGGTCCAAAGGCGTCCCTAGGCGCCACCGGAAGTGGAGCCCGGAGCCCTCCGCAGAGAACGCCCTACTCTCCCGTCAGTCTCTCCTCAGCACACCGACCAGGACTCGGAGGTATATAGGACCGTGAACCTCACCCTCGGCCTCTCTGACAGCGGGAGGCGCTCGTAACCCTACTAAGAAGCAGAACCCGCTATCGCCCAGCAGTCTGGAGTCGGAAGCAAAGCGCACCGGACCACTTCCGCCCAACTTCTTTCTGCATTGCCAGGAGCTTCAGAGCAGAGCGGAAGTGACCCACCAAAAGAGTCTCTGCGACTGGTGAGTTGTGAACGAATGAAAGGCTCGCGGGGCTATCTGTTCTTCACGCTGGAGGTGTACATCGGGGCCGGTGGTGGTGTCTGTAGGGTGCCGGGGAACACGAACCTATTAGGAGAGGTTGCGGAGGAAAACTGCCTTCCTGCAGGAGGGGCGAGAGTCTTGACTCCAGGAATAAAAGCTGTGCCACGCGGCCCTTGATTATTCTGGAAAAGGCCTCGAGCCGTGCATAAGTGAAAGAACGAAGAACGGTACGCGAGTGTGAAGAGAACTCTCATGTAGTTGAAAAATAGCAAAAGGCTGTTCAGAGGGCTAAAGATAATGTGGATTGGCAATGGATAGTCCAGTCTCTCCATTGTACTGCAGCTCCAGTCCATTTAAATACTGCTTTAACTGTGTCTGTAGTGTGAACACATTGTGCCAGAAACAGTCCGGGGCACATTCCTGTCCTATCACAATAGAAGTTTAATGAATAACAATAAAATCACAAGTTACATCAGTTTCATTGGTAGCTCGTTGCAGGATATTTGATCACACTGTGAACTCCCTAGACCGTGTTACTTACTGGGGGGAAAAAACCTTTCTAGTTGTGGTGTGCCCTTCGCACACATCTTTAATCTCAAACAATGAAGGTAAAGTTAGTTTGTAGAAGGAAGCATCCATGTTTGAAAGTGATGTCTAGGGGGCCGGAGAGAAGGCTACGTGGTTAAGAGCACTGACTGCTCTTCCAGAGGTCCTGAGTTCAATTCCCAGCAACCACATGGTGGCTCACAACCGTCTGTAATGGGATCTGATACCCTCTTCTGGTGTGTCTGAACACAGCTACAGTGTATTCATATAAATAAATAAATCTTTAAAAAGAAAGAAAGAAAGAAAGAAAGAAAGAAAGAAAGAAAGAAAGAGTAATGTCTAATTGAGTGGCAGACAAAATGAGGAATCAGAGAAAGAATTGACAGAATAGGAGGATATGCCCAGCTCTCTCCAGAACAGGGAAAAAAGAGAGGCTACTTAAGGAGTGGTGCAGAGAGAGACTGGAGACAGTTTTACTGAGACAGTTATATAGAGAGGGGTTGCAGAGAGAGAAAACAAGCTAGACGTAGGTGGAGACAGATGAGCCAAAGAACAAGGAGCAGCCAGAAGATGAGAGGATTGCCAGAGTTAGTTTGAGGCCATGCAGAATAATTCAGTCAGAGGCTGAGAGAGAAGCCAGATTGAATCAGTCAGCTTACAGAGGAGTTTTGAGCCAGAATAGATGAGTTGAAAAGCCAGCCAGAGATCAGAAAGAACTAGAAAGGGTGAGCTTATTCAGCAATAATTCTCAGAGTCTGAAAACATTCTAGGCCTAGATAAGAGGCTAGAATCTTCCAAGACTGGGCCTAGCTTAGCAGAGAGATGGGAGATGACAATTACACCAGGTGAATTTTACAAGACCTGTTTGAGGCGAACACATTCTCTTTATTCAAATCTACTATTAACTCTCAGATCACACATCACACTGTAAATACACTTCTCTGTTTTGAATTGTTTTGGTTCTTTGGTGACACTACCCTCCCACCATTCAGTGGATGGCCATGGAATATGTGGGTAGGGGCCCTATGCTTTTCCTTTCTGTTTCTCTGTGTAGCAGTTGACGTGTGTTCAGGGGCATCAGCTCAGGCCTTTTCTTGCCTTGGCTCTGTTCACTTGTGGAGTGACTTGTCTGCCTCAGTTCTTGCTTGTGCTGGCTTATAGCTGACTGTATAGCCGAGGCTGGCCTTGCACCTCATCCTCATCCTCCCGTGTGCTGGGATCACAGACGTGTGCCACCACCCCCAGTATCTGTGCTGCTGGGGACTAAACCCGTGTGCATGATAGGTAAGCACTCTACCAACTGAGCTACCTCTTTGGCCCCTTGAATGCATTAGTTTTAATTCTGTCTACGTATATATCTTGGTATGTGGGTTTGTGCATGTGTGTGCAGCAGAGATACAGGTTGTAAGGTTGAAGCAGTGGTGGTTAGAGCACCGAGTGCGTAAGGGGATGAGCATTTATATTGTGTCACACCCTGCTAGGTGATAGACTGATGTCTTTGAAGAAAGTGAAGAGGTCAAATGACTTGGCTGAACCCAACATGGTGCAGTGTGGCAGAGCCGCTATTTGTACTTGGGTCAGTGGTGAGAGCTGTTTTACTCACATGCTTTATGCCTCCAAGTGCAGAGGTAAACGCTATGTAAATACCATTTCCTGTGCTGTGATTCCAGGCGCCCTTCTACCTGGTTTCCGTATGCTGTCATCTGCACACCTGATCCCTACAAGTGTGCGACGTGCCCAGTCGTGGATCTGCAGCTCTTCTCGTTCCTTCATGGATCTGAAGGCTCTTCTCTCTTCCTTGAATGACTTTGCATCCCTCTCATTTGCTGAGAGCTGGGACAATGTGGGATTACTGGTGGAGCCAAGCCCGCCCCATACTGTCAATACACTCTTCCTGACCAATGACCTCACGGAGGAGGTCATGGAGGAGGCTCTGCAAAGGAAGGCAGACCTCATTCTCTCCTACCATCCACCTGTCTTCCGGCCCATGAAACACATAACTTGGAACACCTGGAAGGAGCGCCTCGTGATCCGGGCTCTGGAGAACAGAATCGCCATCTATTCTCCCCACACAGCCTATGATGCCGCACCCCAGGGAGTGAACAGCTGGTTGGCCAAAGGGCTTGGTGAGAAAACTCTTGTCATTCCATATTTAATGATTTCCTTACAAATATTCTGAAAGTTTAGAATGTCTTCCTAATAAAGTTTTAATTGTTTTTGGGGGAAAAACATGCACAAACCCACACACCAAGATATATAGGTAGACAGAATTAAAACTAACACATTTAGGGGGCCGAAGAGGTAGCTCAGTTGGTAGAGTGCTTAAATTTGGTAGTTAAGTTTCATTTGAAGGGGTATTTTATTTGTATATCTGTCGAATCCTTTTGCCTGCTTGTATGGAAGTGCATCACATGTGTGCAGTGCCCACATAAGCCAGAAGAGAGTTTCAGATCCACTAGAGCTGGAGCTACAGACCCTTGGGAAGAGCCATGTGGGTGCTGGGAATTGAACGCAGGTCTTCTGCAAGAGCAACTAGTGCTCTCTATGACTCTCCAGCCCAAGTTTCATTTGAAAAAATGAACTATTTGGGGGCTGTAGAGATGGCTCAGTGGTTAAGAGCACTGACTGCTCTTCCGAAGGTCCTGAGTTCAAATCCCAGCAACCACATGGTGGTTAACAGCCATCCATAATGAGATCTGATGCCTTCTGGTGTATCTGAAGACAGCTACAGTGTACTTTCATATAACAAATAAATAAATCAAAAAAAAGAAAGAAAGAGAGAAAGGAAGAAAGAAAGAAAGAAAATGAACTATTTGTTGGAGCTGGAGAATTGGCTCAGCTCTTGCAGAGGACCTGGGTTTCCAGCACACACATGGAGGCTCACAGCCACCTGTTAACTCCAGCCCTAGGGGAAGCAGTGCCCTCTTCTGACCCCTATAGATATATACATGCAGGCAAAACATTCAGACATATGAATAATGAAATAAATCTGAACAAAATCCTTTAAGAAAAAAAAAAGAAAAACTGAAACATTGTAAGTTAGGCTTGGTGTGGTATAAGCTTAATCACACTCTTAAGTGTCCAGGAAGTGGAATCAGGAAGAGTTTGAGTTTAAGGCCAGCCTGAGCTATGTAGCCAGACACTGCATCATCCCACCAAAACATAAACAAAAGGAAAACAAACCGTGGAACACTTTTGTTGTTTTGCTGCTGGGTCTCATGTAGCTCAGGCTGGCCTTAAACTCGATGTAGAGGACTGTCCTAATTTGCTTTCTGTTGCTCTGATAAACACCATGACCCAACACACCTTGAGAAGAAGAGTTTGTTTCCTCTTCTGGCTTACTGTTCATGAAGCAAAGGCAGGCCAGGAACTGAAGTCGAGGCCATAGAGGAACACTATGTCCCTCATGGCTTACTCAGCTTGCTTTCTCATTCAACCCAGGGGCCACCTACCTCTTCAGTATCCTAGGTCCTCCTGCATCAATCTAGACAGTGCCCCACTGACTGCCTACAGGCAATGTGACAGAGGCATTCTTGTTTCAGTTGAGGTTTCCTTTTCCCAGATGACCCCTGCTTGTGTGGAGCTGACAAAAACTAACCAGAACAGGGAGGGTAATATGTTAGTTTCTGCAGGAGAGCAGAGCATGAGTCTTCATTGCTGGGTGGCTCCATAGGTCAGTCATTAACAAGGTGCCAGCATCCCAGGCCTCACAGCTGCTGGAATCCCCAGGATGTGCTTGCTAGATCAATTATGTAGACATAAAGATTTCCGTCTGCTTTGTTGTTGTCTTGTCTTTGATTATCTCACCACCCCATGGGCTTCTGGAACTGAACTCAGTAGGCCTGTGTGTTAAGTTATCCAGTGACTCCTGTGAGCTGTCTTACTCCCCCGCCTTACCGCTAGAAGGGTCTTACTTTGTAGTTTAGTTTGGTCTCAGCCTTGAGGTCCTCCTGTTTCCCAGAGCTAGAATTAGAGGCATGTTGACCATAGTCATATAGCCTCAGGACCTCACAGAGTGCTTCCACCCAGCGCAATGAGTGAGTTTGGCATAGTTTAGCTTAATTTGATATTCATTTTGGGCTAAAGCAATTTTTTGTTGCTGTTCTTTTGTTTTCTGCAGTCTCACTAAGTAGCCTTGGCTGAGTTGGAACTTACTTGTAGACCAGGCTGGTCTTAAACTCAGAGAGATCCATGTACCTCTGCCTTCCCAGTTCTGGGATTAAAGAAATGAACCACCACACCTGGCCCTGGACTGAAACCTTTATAACAAAATGGTCATTATAAATGTGTTCAACATATAAGTAGTTGTGATCTGTAGATGAGTAGATTGACCAAACAATGGATAATTAAAAAAAAAAGAAACAAGCCCGGCAGTGGTGGCGCACGCCTTTAGTCCCAGCACTTGGGAGGCAGAGGCAGGTGGATTTCTGAGTTCGAGGCCAGCCTGGTCTACAGAGTGAGTTCCAGAACAGCCAGGGCTACACAGAGAAAGCCTGTCTCGGTGCCCCCATCCCCCTCCCCCCCGCAAAAAAAAACCCAACAATTTTTTTGATTCAATTTTTTTTGTCTAATTTTCTTGAAATATGAATCTTTGGGAAAATATGTGTGAAAACAGATTTTATTTTGTATATCCAGACCAAATCTAGATTATGGTGACTGGTAATAAGCATCAAAGGGGTATGTATGTATGTTTGCATATATAAACATGAAAATGAGTTCTGAGACATTTCATCTAGATTTTACTTATAGTAGCTAATTTCTAATTCTAAAGCACTACAAAGGCCTTGATTTCCACACAATTTTTCTTTAGGAACTTGCACTACCAGACCCATCCACCCTTCCAAAGCTCCAAACTACCCCACAGAGGGAACTCACCGACTAGAGTTCAGTGCGAACCACAGCCAAGACCTGGACAAAGTCATGTCTGCAGTGAAAGGGGTTGGAGGTGTCTCTGTCACCTCTTTTCCTGCCAGGTACATGACATGTTCCTCTGGTTTACAAACCTGTTTGTTACTATTTATTTGGTGTGTGTATTTGTATGGACAAGTGTGTACCATAGGACGAGTGTAGAGCTCAGAAGACAGCTTGGGGAAGTGGTCGTCTCCCTCCACTGCATGGGATCCAAAAGTTGACCTCATGCAGGCTTGGCAGGAAGTGCCTTTGCTCACTAACGGTTCCCTGCCTCTTCTCTGTTCTCTGTTTGCTTTAGTTGTTTTTTGACACAGGGTCTCAGGGTGCCAGCTGGCTGCAAACTCCTGCCCTTGCCTCTAGATGTGAGCTACTATTCCTGGCTCTATTTCTTGTTAAATTTTATTTGTTTACGCGTATGGCTGTTTTGTCTGCACTCACGTCTGACAAAACGTGGCTGACAGGAGTCAGCCTGAGGAGGCCAGAAGAGATCAGTGGATCCCCTGGAGCTGGAGATACCCTGGTGGCTGCTGCACTACTTGAGCAGCCAGCGCTGTTAACTGCAGAGCTGCCCCTGCAGCCCCACAGAAAGCATTTTTAGCCTGCTTGGTAATGCTGAAAGAGAATTGTTTTTACTTTAAAGGATGTAGACAGACCCTAGTGATGTGTTAATGTAAATGTTATCAGTTTCCAGTGAAGCAGTGATTCCCAAGCTCATTTCTTTGAAATGAGGAACAAGTGAGAAGGCCCCCAGCGAGGCCTGTTACTTGGTTACTGAGAGGTAGGCAGGAGATGCTGTTTCTGCTGATTATTCTCCTACCATGGAAGCATCAGGAAAGATGAGGACTGGGGTGTATCAGTGGTAGAGCACATGCCCATGACCTGTGGGGGGCCTGATGATTCCAGACATCTTCCCCGCCCCCCAAAAAAGGATGGGCTGGTGAGATGGCTTATGGATTACTGGGTAAAGTATCTGCTGCCAAGTCTGATGACTTGAGGTCAATCCTTGGGACCCACACTCTGTAAGCAGAAAATCGACTCCTGCAAGCTGTCCTCCAACCTCCACATGCCATAGTCCCAATGCATATGCTACCACACATACACACACACACACACACACACACACACACACACACACACAATGTAATTAAAATGAGTAAAACAGGAAGGAAGAAGCAACAAGACACACAAAGGAAGGACTTAACAAAAGTTTTTAAAATAAAGGTAAATGACTTTATTAAACTTGAAATCTGTATAGGACAAGAAGAGATTACTTTGATGCATGGATTGTTTGAAGTATTTTTATATTTTAGATTTAATTATGCCTATGAATACTCTATCTGCATGTACACATGCATGCCAGAAGAAGGCATCGGATCCCATTACATAAGCCACTATGTGGTTGCTAGGAATTGAGCTCAGTCAGTGCTCTTAACCACTGAGCCATCTTCTAGCTCCATGTTTAAGGTATTTTTATAAAAGGGTCTCAGTATTTAATCCAGATTGACCTCAAACTTACAATCCTCCTTCCTTACTATGCCAAATACTGTGATTACAGATGTGTATCTCCGAACCCAGTGGAATACTGTTTTTTAAGTATAGATTTTTTTTGCTTTGTGCATTGTAGTCAAGTGAAGGAAGCCGGCCCACAGCTTCACTTCATCCCGTGGGAGCTCCACGAACGGGGAACTCGAAGT
>NW_022196896.1:84778173-84816670 GCF_008632895.1 Mastomys coucha
GGTTTCGGTTTTGAGTTCTTTAGTGAGCCCAGCAGGGCTCCCACAGTCAAGCATTCTCCTACTGAGCTGTATTCCTCTGCATTAAATATAAACTTCTTTTAATAAAAATCATTATAAATATCCATCCTACAGAAGTTTTGGGAAATTCCCAGAATCTCAAAAAAAAAAATTTTTTTTTCAGAGGTTAGAGAGATGGCTCAGTGGTTAAGAGCACCAACTGCTCTTCCAGAGGTCCTGAATTCAATTCCCAGCAACCACATGGTGGCTCACAACCATCTATAATGGGATCTGATGTCCTCTTCTGGTGTGTCTGCAGACAGCTACAGTGTACTCATATACATAAAATAAATAAATCTTAGAAAAATATTCTCATTTGTGGAATTTTGAATGGATTTAAAAATCACAGAAACTATTCTGCCACATTGAGATACCATGCAAATATTTAAATCAAAAGAAAAAAGTTGAAAATAAAGCATTAAAATTTCAAACGATACCTTTCGAAATGGCTCAAGAGAGTAAAAGGTACTTGCTGCCTGGAGTTTGATCCCTGAACCCATGTGGTGGAAGGAAAGAACCAAGTCCCAAAAGTTGTCCTCTGCCATCTGTATGCATACTGTGGTATGCATGTGTACACACACACACACACACACACACACACAATAAATAAATAAAAATGAAGATTCAAAATCTGAATACTCCTTTCTCGTGTTTGCAGAGAACTATGTGCTCCTGTTGCTTAGATGAGACAGGGTCTTACTTGTGCCCACACTGGCCTCAAACCTTTGATGCTTTCGCCTTGGCCTTCCAGGTGTTAGGGTTAGGCATATGCCATCCTACTCAGCTGAGAAGTAGGTACCCTTACAAACTTACATGTAAAGAAATGTAATTTTGTTTTACACATTGTTTTGTTTTCATTTTACTTATTTATTTTTTTGGTTTTTTCGAGACAGGGTTTCTCTGTGTAGCCTTGGCTGTTCTGGAACTCACTCTGTAGACCAGGCTGGCCTCGAACTCAGAAATCCGCCTGCCTCTGCCTCCCAAGTGCTGGGATTAAAGGCGTGCGATACCACTGCCCAGCTTACTTATTTTTTAATTGATTGAGACAAGTTCTCACTGTATACCTCTAGCTATTCTGGAACTCACTAAGTATACCAGGTTCGCCTCAAATTAACAGATTGCCTACCCCTGCTCCCTGAGTGCTGGGATCAAAGGCATGCTCTGCCACACTCAGCATGCACATTATTTTGTTAACCAAATGGCATGCCCGGGGTACTGGGAGCTGAACTCTAATCTTTTGCAAAGAACGCTAAGCCATCTCTTCAGCCCATTTGTTTGTTTGACTTTATCTTTATTGTTTTGTTCATTGGCTTTGTTTTTGAGATAGGCTCTTTTCTCTGTAGTTGTAGCTATCCCATTGACCAGGCTGGTCTTGAATTCACAGAGAACCCACTGCTTCTGCTTTCAAAGAGTTAGGATCAAAGGCATGCAGTACTACACTTTGTCTCAGGATTTTCCCTGCCCAATTACATTAGTGCAGAGGAGGCCTTTGATTGGACAGGGAAAAGGGAGGTGGTGCTAAGAGTTGCAGAGCGAGGGCGTGTATCAGGGTATGAGGAGAAGGAAGATGACTGCAGACGTGTACCCGTGTTTTCCAGCCACAAGTAGCTATGATTTCAGAAGGTTAGAAATATTGGGATAAAGCTTTTATCATTATCAATTGGCTCTGAAGTTATTGTATTGGCATCTTGTAAGTTGTGATATTATTGATACATAAATCTGACTGGTTAATTAAGAGTCATGATTCTACAGGGATATTGGGTATTGTGATGTGATGGCTGACTGTGGGGTGTGTGAGGCATTGTGTGGTAGTGAGAGGGACTCGGGGGACCCCCGCCGGAGAGGTGGCCAAACGGGAGCCCTGTGGTTCAGCCCCTCTGGGAGTTGGTGGGTTCATTTTTTAATATTTCCCAAACAACACTTGGTTTGTTTAGCTTTGAGTCTCATGTAGGCCAGGTTGGCCTCTAACTCATGATCTTGCCTCTACTTCCCAAGAGCTGGGATTATAGACTTGTGGTATCCCACCAGGTTAGATAACCTTTTTTTTTTTCAACCTTTAAAAAAAATGATTTATTCATTTACTTCATTTATATGAGTGAGTACACTGTAGCTGTCTGTCTTTAGACACTCCAAAAGAGGGTATTGGGTCCTATTACAGATGGTTATGAGCCACCATGTGGTTGTTGGGACCTCTGGAAGAACAGACAGTGCTCTTAACCACTGAGATATCTCTCCAGCCCCTAGGTAACCTTTTAAAGCGTCCTTTATTTCTGGAGTTCTATGATCAATAAACTGCATGTGTTTTGGTTTTGTTTGGATGAAGGGTTTGACTATGTGGCTCAGGCTGGCCTTAAATTCACCACAGTCCTTTTGCTTTGCCTCCTGAGTGGTGGAATTACAGGCACTTGGCCCCAGGCCTGTTATAATACTATCTTGAGACCACTTTGTTTTGAGAATCCATAATGGGACTTCGTTTTGATCCCTGAGACCTTCAAGGTAAACAGAGGAAATGGACTTCCACAAGTTGTCCTCGGATTGGCATCTATACTGTGGAATGTACACATTATGTCATATACACATACACATATGCATGTATACACACATACATGGAAAAAAATTCCATTTTCTTTAGGTCTATTCAAAGGTATTCTGTTTTACTGGATATGTTGAAGGATATAGCTATTGTAATTATAAAGTGATAAGCTTATGATGTGAGAGTTCTGAGCAGCTGCAATTTGAGAATACTGTTCCATATGATGTCAGGGTTCTGAGCAGCTGAGTTTGAGGACTGAGCCAGTTCTGCTGGTCACATCTTTAGCTTCATATAATCTATTATAGCAGTTTATACTTTTATCCTAATCAGAATTGATTGTCTTTCTAGGTGTGATGGTGAAGAGCAAACACGAATCAGTCTGAATTGTACTCAGAAGGCTTTGATGCAGGTGCTGGCTTTTCTTTCTCAGGACAGTCAACTTTATCAGAAAACTGAAATTCTTTCATTGGAGAAGGTAAAAAAGAATTCTTCCTGCCTGTGTTGATGTGTAACTGGCATGCAGAGACTGCATGTGTTTAATGGGTGAATGTTGGTGGACTGCATTCAAGTTGTGTTGCAAATTCATGTGCCTTTTTTTTTAAAGATTTATTTATTATTGGGGCTGGTGAGATGGCTCAGCAGGTAAGAGTACCGACTGTTCTTCAGAAGGTCATGAGTTCAAATCCCAGCAACCACATGGTGGCTCACAACCACCTGTAATGAGTTCTGACGCCCTCTTCTGGTGCGTTTGAAGACAGCTACAGTGTACTTACATATAATAAATAAGTAAATCTTTAAAAAAAAAAAAGATTTATTTATTATTATATGTAAGTACACTGTAGGTGTCTCCAGACACACCAGAAGAGGACGTCAGATCTCATTATGGATGGTTGTGAGCCACCATGTGGTTGCTGGGATTTGAACTCTGGATGTTTGGAATAGCAGTCAGTGCTCTTAACTGCTGAGCCATCTCTCCAGCCCTCATTTGTGTCTTAATTAGAGTTTTACTGTTGTGAACAGACACCATGACCAAGGCAACTCTTATAAGAACAACATTTAATTGGGGCTAGCTTACAGGTTCAGAGGT
The DNA here is from genome assembly GCF_008632895.1 of Mastomys coucha. NCBI lineage: Eukaryota > Metazoa > Chordata > Mammalia > Rodentia > Muridae > Mastomys > Mastomys coucha. The sequence continues at coordinate 84,781,851 of NW_022196896.1, forward strand.
TTAGTCCATTATCAAGGTGGGAGCATTGCAGCATCCAGCCAGGAATGGTTCAGGAGGAGCTGAGAGTTCTACATCTTCATCTGAAGGCGGCTAGCAGAATACTGGCTCCCAGGCAGCTAGGACAAGGGTATTAATGCCCATATCCACAAAGCCACACCTACTCAAACAAGGCCACACCTCCCAACAGTGCCATACCCTGGGCCAAGCATATACAAACCATCACAATTTGTAAACTGTTAGGACTGGTAAGATGGCTCAGTAGGTAAAGGTGATTGTGGTACAAGCCTGGCAACCTGAGTTTGATCAATAGAACTCAGAGATGCACACATACACACACACACACACACACACACACACACAGTCAATATGGTGAGGACACATTCCTGGAAACTATTGTGTCTTAGTTAGGGTTTGTATTCCTGCACAAAATGTCATGACCAAAAAGCAAGTGGGGAGGAAAGGGTTTATTCACCTTACACTTCCACATTGCTGTTTATCACCAAAGGAAGTCAGGGCAGTAATTCACACAGGGCAGGAGCCTGGAGGCAGGAGCTGATGCAGAGGCCATGGAAGGGATGCTGCTTACTGGATTGCATCCCCCAGCTGGCTCAGCTTGCTTTCTTATAGAAACCAGGACTATCAGCCCAGGGATGGCATCACCAGGATAGGCCCTCCCACCCTTGATCACTAATTGAGAAAATGCTCAGCTTGCTTTCTTATAGAAACCAGGACTACCAGCCCAGGGATGGCACCACCCACCCTTGATCACTAATTGAGAAAATGCCTTACAGCTGGATCTCATGGAGGCATTTCTTCAAGGGAGGCTCCTTTCTCTGATAACTTCAGCTTTTGTCAAGTTGACACACAAAACCAGCCCGAACATATTGTGGCAGTTTAGGACAAGGAAATCATTGGAACTTATTACTTTTAGACTTGGATATTTGTTACCCTTCTGTATTAGTTCCTTTGCTGTTGCAAATCACTTCTTGATCCTCAAGTAGGAAACAGAGAGGGAACACTGGGAATGGCTTGAGTCTTTTGAAACTTCAGAGCCTTCCCTAACCTCTAACCAGGCCATACCTCCTAATCCTTCCTAAACAACTGGGGATCAAGTATTCAGATGTATGAGCAGGGCTATATTAACTCACACCACTTGTTGCCTCTTCATAAGCTCATGGCCATGTAGTCAGGAAAAATAAATTTAGTCCAACTTCTGAAGTTACCATAGTTTTTCATAGTACTGTTTAAAAGTCCAGTGTTCAATGTCTCTTCTGAGACTCAAGGCAATCTTTTAGTTGTAATCCCTTGTGAAATCAAAAGTAAATTCCATATTTCCAAAACACAACAGTACAGAAAATACATTCCTATTCCTAAAAGGAGGAAGGAGTGCATAGGGAGGAAATACTGGACCAAAGCCAGAATGAAAGCCATCAGGGTAAACACCAAATCCTGTAGCTCCATGTCTGATGTCACAGGGCTTGGACTTCTTTTCCTCTATGGCTTTGTTGACTGCAACACACTTTATGTTGATCCCACCAGTCAAGAATAAGATCACAGCCACAATTTTTGAGCCAAATTTGAAGCAAACTTTAAGTACTGGCTAGGACAGTGGACACTGGCCAGGTGCATACCTGGGATTCCCAGAGAATGGCCATGAATGACGATAGTCAGAGACTTATTAAGGCAGATCCCACAAAGCTGACATGCTTTCTGCCTTTGTCCAGTTTCAGCAAGCATACATCCTGACTTATTTCCTGCCTGTGTATTTCCACCTGTGCATGATCAAGTACATCCTCTGTAATTGGGCTAACCAACCTTGTTTACAGGAAGCAGAAGCCTAGCTGGTGGGGCCATGCCCTGAGGCACCCTCCTCCATTTCACAGGAGACTTCACCTGTCTGCTGAGCTCAGCCCTTGGCTTCTGCATTAAATTTCTTCGGACTCTTCTCTTCAAGTTCCATTTTATCTTTCTTTTTGCCCAGCTTGTTCCTTTTCACTGTAGACGTGTGTAAGAATGATTACCAGTAACCAGGCAACAGAGGCAATATTAGGTTGTCTTGAACTCTGTTCTACCAAACCTTTTTGATTTAACCACAGGCAATTTTTAGGACAACAGACACATTATTTTTCAAAATTTCACAAGAAACGTTTCTAACCCAGTTGATAGTATTGGTCCCTCTGGCACCTTTTGAGCTGGGCCTCCTGCATCCACATTGTTCACATCTTTTAGTTTAGAATGTTTTTCCGTGTCCCATCCCTCCCCTGTCATTTCCTAGTGTACTTGACATCACTCCCTTTTATCTTCTTTCTGGTTTTCTGTATGGTCTACATCCCAGTAAAACCAAAGAATTTCCCTTCCAGACTCAGCTCTTTTAGACAGTTCCCCCCGCTTCTTAAATAATTTATTTTTATTTTATGTGTGTGTATGTTTGTGTGTGTGTATACCTTGTGTAGACTGTGCCTATGGAGGCCAGAGAGATGTTCAATCCCTTAGAGTTACAGGTAGTTGTGAGCTGCCATGTGGGTGCTGAGAACCAAATTTGGTTCTTCTGCAAGAACAGCAAGTGCTCTTAATTGCTGAGCCATCTCTCTAGCTCCCAGTTTGTCATTCCTTTATGTCCCCCTAACAGTAGACCTACCTTGATTTAAGAAGCTTGATTATGTGTTAAGTACCTAGGAGGGTGTGAACTCCCAGAAGTTAGAATGTTTTTGTTAGGCTTGCATTGTTTAGCTGAAGCTTCCTATCGTACACTTATATACTCAAACTTTACTGATTCTAGTTGTATACGTTTTTTAGGATTTGGGATGGATAGTATCTCTAACTTGTATTTCTCTTCAGCCTTTGCTGCTGCACACTGGAATGGGCCGGTTGTGCACACTGGATGAATCTGTCTCCCTGGCAACAATGATAGAGCGAATCAAAAGACACCTAAAGCTGTCTCATCTTCGCTTAGCACTTGGAGTGGGAAGGACCTTAGGTAAATGTCTTTCATCGTCTGGCAGATATACTGTGACTTTGGCAAATTTTGATTTATTTTTGACACCTAATCTTATAGAACATAGGATGACCTCAAACTCCTGTTCCTTTTGCTTCTGTCTCCGAAGTGCTGGGATCATAGGTGTATACTGCTTTTATTCATGGAAGTGGAAGAGAACTCATTAGCAGCTCGGGGAGATAATTGGTTTACTTTATCAACCAGGGTTGGCTGGACTACATCTCCTTAGCCTAAATGATAAAGTTTATTTCTTAGTCATTCTGTGTTCATCTCCAGTCAGCTTTGGAAATCTGCTAATTATACACTGGCCATTGTCGCAAAGGGAATGGAGGGTTAAGATCATGAGGCAGAAATGATCTGGGCTGGGTGTGGCAGTGCCTACCTGTACTTGTAGCCTGGCTGCAGCAGGTTGACAGGCTGACCAAGGCTATACCATGAGGCCTGTCTTAAAAAAAAAAAGGAAAAGAGTTGGTACATGAGCCACCAGACATGTACGCTGGGAACCATTCTTGGGTCCTCTGGAACAGCAGCATGTGCTGTTAACCTGACCATCCATCTCTCCTGGTCTCATTTCTCTTTTCCTAATTTGTTCTGTTAGTTCCTCAGCCCCCTTGCCACTGTCTGCAGGCCCAGCTGAGGTTGTTATTAGCATTGAGGTGAAGCCAAGAGCTGTAACAGTGCTATGACTCAGAGGCTTATGGGTGTGAGCAGCTGCATTAGAAAGAACCATGTTCTTGTCTTGTGTTCCCTTTGTGGAGTCAAACACGGATCATTTGCCTTTATTTTTTTAAAATTGTTTTTGGAGCTAGGCATGCTGGCACACACCACTAATTTGGGCATATGGGGAGTGGAGGCAGGAAGGATCATACTAGTTCTGTCCAAGTTCAAATTTCAAGAACTGAGAGCTGGTCCTGAATTTAGGGCCAGCCTCATGGATGCTAGGATTACAAGCATGCACCATCGCTATGCCTGACTCCATGCACCATCACCATCACCATCCCTGACTCCAGGCACCATCACCATCCCTGACTCCATGCACCATCACCATCACCATCCCTGACTCCAGGCACCATCACCATCTCTGACTCCAGGCACCATCACCATCACCATCACCATCCCTGACTCCAGGCACCGTCACCATCACCATCACCATCCCTGACTCCAGGCACCATCACCATCACCATCCCTGACTCCATGCACCATCACCATCACCATCTCTGACTCCAGGCACCATCACCATCACCATCCCTGACTCCAGGCACCATCACCATCACCATGCATGACTTTGGCTTTGCTGTTGCTTTGGGACAGGGTATCACAGTGTAGCTCTGGCTGTCCCAAAACTATGCAGACCAGGCTGGCCTTGAACTCACAGAAATCCACCCGACTCTGCCTCCGGAGTGCTTGGATTAAAGGTGTGTATCACCACACCCATTTTAAAATCAAAGAGAATAATTCATTACATTGGTCTAGCCAGTCTGCATTAGAGTTAGAATTGTAGTACAAATCATAGTGTTAAACTGGAAGGGGTCGAATCTCAGGTCTAATAACACCTGTTGGTGCTTTTGTCTTGAAGAGTCTCCAATCAAAGTTGTGGCCCTGTGTGCTGGTTCTGGGGGCAGTGTTCTACAAGGAGTGGAGGCCGACCTTTACCTCACAGGTAGGATTATTTCTGGATCTCTTCCTCAACCTTATGTTACTGTTGTGTGTAATTTTAATAAACAAGCTCTTCCGGCTAGGCTCCAAGATCAGCCGCCACCAGTCTCACTTAACTTTGCCAACACCCAGCTGGCTGTTTATTCCTGTGAACTGCTCCCAGCCCCTCAAGCAGCCACCACCAACTGCCCTGACTGCCCTCTTTCTCCTCCTGCCCACCTTAGTCCTTCAGATAGAAAACTGTTTTATTATTTAAAACTAGCCAGATAACTCAGTGGCTGGGAGAAGAATTTCCTGCTCTGATCTTACCAACCAGCTCTCTCCATCCTCCTTGCCTCCACCCCCTCGATGCAGAGGCTACAAAGTCTATCTTCTTCCTGTTCCAAAGCCTGGTTGGAATGAATTCCTCTTTCTCTCTGTCCCTTCTCTTCCTCCTGGGACCCGGAAGGCTGGCCCTTTCTCTTTTTCCCAGCAATTGGCTTCTGCCTCCTTTATTGACACAATCAAGAACCAATTAGGGAATCAACCCCTCCCTCTACACTTTACCTCTTAGTCATTCAGAATTAGATTTCAGGGCTGTGTGTGGCATGGCTAAAGTATCATCGATGGCTTTACCCCTTCCGTTTGTTTGCAGTACAAGGCCTTGAACCCGGCCTCCTGCATGCAATAAACACTATGCTATTGAGCTATGCCACCAGCTCCTAATGGATGTGTTTTGAACTTGAACTAAACAGGAATCATATCCAATTGAAGGCATACTGTGCTGTCTGTAGAGGGAAGAAATCACTTGACAATCTGTCTGCCCCAAGTTGATTGCAGTGTGTATTTAACCATTTTTCTTCTCAGATTTCATGTCAGCAAGTAGGATGCTTTCTTCCTGGCCACCTGGACTGGAAAGAGGTTCCTTTTGGCCCAAAGGGCAGTTACTAGTTCTATCAGGTCAAGCTCTGAAATCTTTTTGGAATGTTTTCTTATCTCTACTCAAGCATATATTCTACCTGAAGTACTGCATTGTGACTTTGATGATCCCCCAAATTAGCTTTTATTGCTTTTCTTTTGGTGTTTATTTTTATTGCATGTGCCACAGTGCACATGTGGAACTCAGAAGGCAGCTTTTAGCAGTTGGTTCTCATTATGTGGGTTCCTAGGATTGACCTTGGGTTGTCAGCTTGAGGACAAGTGCCCTTAGTCACTGAGCCACCTCACCACCACCAAACCTTTGAGGCAGGGTCTCATGGGTAGTCTTTGCTGGCCTGGAGCTCACCTTGTAGACCAAGTTGACCCTGAACTCATAGAACCTCCTATTCCTGCATGCTGGGACTAAAGGTGCACACCACCATACTCGTCTGGTTTTGGCTTGACATGGCCTGTGTACCTGACTGGCCTAGAACTCGGTATGTCAACTAGCCTGGTCTTGAATTTACAGCAATTGCAATTCTTTTTCCAGTGATGACAGACTTGTGCCACCATGCCCAGTCTCCAGTTTAAGTTTTCCAGTGTACATTCGATTGACTAGCCATTGGTGACTCCTCTGCAGCCTATGCTTAAGAGCTGGCCCTCTTTGCTTATGGTGCCTTTTGTTATGTCTCTTTTTTGTACTTTCAGTTTTTTGGTGGGGCAGGGGTTAAACTGGACACTATATGTGTTTATCACTCTAGTTGTCAGCATGAACTTAAGTGAGTGGGGCATAAAAATTCAGAGCATTTGAGCATTTTGCTCAAAACCAAACCAAACCAAACTCTAGGATTTCCTGACACCATCTTTCCTCTGTCTTTAACCAGTTTCTTTGTACTGACTTCACTGTGTATTTCTGGTACATAAACCATGATTATCTTTTGGCTCCTAGGCTTCCCACTCTGTTCTTGAGGACATAATCTAAAAGACACTGCTTACTTTTATTTATTTATTTTATTTGTTTGTTTTTTGAGACAGGGTCTCACAATGTAGCCCTGACTGGCCTAGAACTTGTGTAGACCAGGTTAGCCTGGAAACAGAGATCGCCTGCCTTTGCCTCAAATGCTGGGATTAAAGGCATGTATCACCATGTCCTTATTTATTTATTTATTTATTTATTTATTTATTTATTTATTTTGATTTTTTGAGACAGGGTTTCTCTGTGTAGCCCTGGCTGTCCTGGAACTTGCTGTATAGGCCAGGCTGACCTCAGACTTAGAGATCTACCTGTGTCTGTCTGAGTGCTGGAATTAAAGGCGTGTGTCATGGCCCGTCCACAATAACTTCCTCACAAGGCTTTTTTTTTTTTTTTTTTTTTTTTTTTGGTTTGGTTGATTATTTGTGACAGGGTCTCTGTAACCCAGGATAGCCTCCAGCTCCCTTATTTTAGCTGAGGCTGGCCCTGGGCTCTTGATCTTCTTGCCTTAGTGTCCCAAATTTTAGAAGTACAAGTATACACTGCCATCCTTGGCAGCATTTTTCATCAGTAAAAGAAAATATTATTTATGTCTAAAATGTTACAAAACTGTTTTGTGCATCCATGTAACAGGTTATAGTAAAAATGCTGGCACATTCAAAATTCTGTATGATATAATCCATAGGCCACAGACTAAAGTATAGATGAAACAGAAAATGGAATCCATGTTTTGGGGTCAGTGGGTAAGCACACTTCCCTACAAGTGATGACTGGACTTCAATCCCAGATCCCACAAAGGGAGGAGAGAACTGACTTTTGACCTCTGCACATACACCACAGACACACACACAGTGCCTTCTGTCTTCTGTTCCATTCCTGTATCCTTGCTCTTGAACATAGGCAGGACTCAGCATCCTAAAGTGATGTGTACAGCTGAGTCTGAACCTTTTTTCTGTGCTGAGCAGCAAACACAGGACCTTGTACACGAGGCAAACATCCTACATCTGACCATACCATATGTCTTCCGTTTCTGTGTCCAGTAATACAGAATTTGGTTGACTCATCCAGAATGCAGACACGGGCGTTCGGTAGGAGCCAGAGTGCACACACTGAGTCTGACATCTAAGTTGCTGCTCTTTCCTTTCTCACAGGTGAGATGTCCCACCATGATGTTCTGGATGCTGCTTCCAAGGGGATAAATGTCATCCTTTGTGAACACAGCAACACTGAAAGAGGCTTCCTCTCTGATCTTCAAGAGATGCTGGGTGTTCACTTGGAGAATAAGATTAATATTATCCTGTCTGAGACAGACAGGGACCCTCTCCATGTGGTTTAAAATGCAAGGATGCCATGATGACAGAAGCCACAGATCACCTGGATTCAGACAGGACTATGCAGGAGTTGGTGCACCACCCTTCTGCAAAACTGTAATGGACTTCTCATTTCAGTTCACTAATCTGGCTCAACAAATGTCACAGCTCCTAAGGTAAAACTGTGTGTAGAGAGTACATTAAAGGCAATCCTTCCTGTAATTTTTGTTTTGCTTTTTGGTGGTGCAGGGATTAAACTGGACACTTCATGTGTTTACCACTCTAGTTGGCAGCATGAACTTAAAGAGAGTGGGGCCTAAAAATGAGGTGAACTGATGTCTCATGTAATAGTCAAATTTATTCAGAGCATCAATTTATACTCTGAGGATTAAGAGTCACCTGAGTAAAGGTACAATCACAAGGACAAGCCTCATGCAGCAAAAATATGGTTTCCATAGAGGTATATGAACAAGAATAGCCAACTGTGGTGAATAATCTAAAGTGAACTCACTCCTATCTGCTTGCTCTGCCTGGGAAGGGCATGAAAGCACATCCCAAGAACAATTTTGTGTTGTTGAAGAAACTCTTGGTTTCCTCACAAACACTCAGAATTCCCCCCACAGGACTCTACTATTCTTGGACTATGTTCTAGCTCTATGAATGGAAGGCAAGTGTTCTACCACTGAGCTCCAAACTCCTAATAAATGGTGTTAAGTGTTCAAAATATGACTATGATTACTACCTAGCATTTTCTGCAGTCACTGTACGAGCCAGACTGGGGGGAAAGGGGAGTCCTGGAGAGATGGCTCACCAGTTAAGAGCACCGAGTGCTTTTCCAGAGGTCCTGAGTTCAGTTCCCAGCAACCACATGTAATGGGATCCAATGCCCTCTTCTAGTGTGTGTGAAGACAGCTACAGTGTACTAATGTACATTAAATAAATCATAAAAAAAAAAAAAGACTGCTGGGCAATGGTGTGCACGCCTTTAATCCTAGCACTTGGGAGGCAGAGGCAGGTGGATTTCTGAGTTCGAGGCCAGCCTTGTCTACAGAGTGAGTTCCAGGACAGCCAAGGCTACACAGAGAGACCCTGTCTCAAAAAACCAAAACCAAAAAAAAAAAAAAGACACGCTGTGCATTTCTCTTATGAAGAACCTACAATGTGTATGTGTGTGTGTAGGTGCACATAGGTCATAAAACCAGAAAGGAATAAGACAGGATGAGAGATTTTTTAAGGAAAAAAAAGAGGAAATAAAGAGGAAATAAGGGTGATGGGATGCACGTGCTAAGAAAGCAGAGGGAGCATGGCTATTGGGGAGAACGAATGAGACCCAATTCAGTGACTGTGTTTGGAAATGCCATAAGGGGACCCATTACTTTTGCATGCTAACCTAAAAACTAAAATAACAAGAGTTCTCCCAGTGAAATTATACCTCCAGCCCAGAAAACAATTAGGGAGGAATTATAGCTTCAAGTCAAGTTATACCTGCTAGGCATGAAGGGACAATGCTGCTCAGAGAAGGGGGCGAAGAGTATAGTGATCTGCCTAGGTACCTCTTAGATTTGTATATGATGCATTCAATCCTTTGCAGACACTTCAAAACAGCTAGCTATGAAAGGACTCTGCAAACTGCGCTTTCACTTATTAAGAGCGACATCTACTAACAAAAACTATAAAGGTAACTGCAAAGATGTCACATATATATAATGAGATGTGTTTATACTGTAGGAGTTAGACTAGAGAGACTAAGCAGAAGTGTAGAAGTGCGTGGAGTTGGGGAGATGGCTCAGTGAGTAAGAAGTACCTGGGTTTGGGTCCCAGCACTCAGTAGAAAGCTCAGCATGGCTATGTGCCTGTAATGCCAGTACCGGTGTGTAGACAGGCTCACTGGCAGCCCATCTGGCCTACAAGGAACTCTGGTTCAGCGACAGAGAGCCCTGTCACAAGGAAATAAGGTAGAAGGTGGTAGAAGACATTTTTACTCAGCCTCTGCACAGACCCCCACACTCACATACTACACTCCACACAAGCAAAGTGCAGACCAGCAGGTTTCATGTTACCAATGTGTACTTATTTATTAAATGTTTGTTGTTTTTTTGAAACAGGACATCACCACAGCTTAGACTGGTCTAGAACTCACTAACCAGGTCTTGAACTGTTTTCCTCCTGCCTCTGCCTTCTTGATGTTGGGATTACAAATGTGAGCTCATGTCTTGTGTTTTAAAAGGAGAGAAGCAATCTGCTGCCTCTGACTCCTAAGCGCTGGGACTGAAGGTGTGTGCTATCTATCCCTGTGAGCTATTTCAGAAAATAAAAAAGTCAATGTACAAGAATGGTGAAATGTTTTTATTTTCTATTGTCCTGAAAACAATAAAATGTAAATCAGGATTTTATTCCTTAGCCTGGCTTCTCATTTTTATCATAAAAAAATCAAGGCCCTGGTACAGATACCAACTATTTTAAATATGCTTTCTAGACTGTCAATGCTCCACATATGCATAAATCCCTTATACTTCTCCCACATCTCATTTGAATAGTGTCACCTGTTTTTTATTTAGTATGTGTAGCCTAAGTCCACAAGGAGAAAGCTGCATCATCTTAGTTCACTGACACCTTTTATCATCATCTCAGAAAAAGCAGGACCACCTTCTCCCTCATCAGTTCTGTGAGAACTCAACTCTGAACTCTTTGTACTCTTGACGATCTGAAGCAAGTGCACTTGTAGTAATTCAGCTCTGGAGTGTTAAATTGCCCTCAAAAATTAGGGATAGCATTCAGTATAAAATAATCCAAAAACATCCAGTTCCAAATAGTCCCTGAGCACACTGTACAACCAGCAGAAGTCTCCAGAGAGGTAATAAATTAAAGGCACTTTTCCCCACTCAACGCCACTGCATAGCATTAGAGACAGTACAGCAGCCAGGCTAATCAAAGTTCAAATTGATGATATGCCTCTTCCATAGGACATCTTGTATGCTGGAGAGAATGACCTAATGTTGGATGTAAACCAGCATTCTTATGAGAGGTGCAGCGGCTGGGGCACAGTGAGTCTTCCACAGATAGTTCAAGGGTAAGAGACAGCCTACGCCACCTCCTCTTCCTTCTCCAAGAAATCGGCCAATGTTCCGCTGTCAACAGGAATTAATAAATATTCCACGCCATCAGTTCCCTACAAGAGAAAAGAACATCCCATCTGTGAACCCCTTGTAAGGGAGCTATCTGGACCTTTCTATTGAAGGTTAAACAAAATAAACAAAAAACCCCTGAATTTTAAATTTGTATTTATTCATTTATTTTGGGTTTTTCCAAGACGGGATTTCTCTGTGTGTGGCTTTGGTTGTCCTAGAAGGCTGGCCTCAAATTAATGATCCACTTGCCTCTGCCTCCCAAGTGCTGAGATTAAAGGCGTGCACCACCACTGCTCCACAGATTTTTATTTATTTATTTATTTTTTCTGAGACAGGATTTCCCTGTGGAGCCCCAGCTGTCCTGCAGCTCTCTGTGGCCTCCAACTCAGATATATCCACTTGCCCCTGCTTCCCAAGTGCTGGGATGAAAGGCATGTGGCACTACTGCTGATTTTTTTTTTTTTTTAAGATTTATTTTATTATTATATCTAAGTACACTGTTGCTTTCTTCAGATGCACCAAAGGGCATCAGATCTTATTATGGATGGTTGTGAGCCACCACGTGGTTGCTGGGACTTGAACTCATGACCTCTGGAAGAGCAGTCAGTGCTCTTAACCACTGAGCCATCTCACTAGCCCTGGATTTTATTTTGACATAATATTTTAATATCTAAACAAACATTTAAATACCTAAGTAGAAAACTAAGGCAAAGGGGACATGACAAGCCTACTGTGAGCACTGAGATACTGTTGAGCACTTTCTAACAGGAAAGTCTGGAGGCCAGGAGATGACAGTTTCCTTCATTGTGCTTCCTTTCAGGCATAGCTAACCTGACATTGTCATTTATAACGTTCATACTTGAGAACCATGCAACAAACAAAAATCAGGGAAGTCCCTCGAAAGTTCCTGTTTTCAGTAAATTTCCAGCTTGGACCAGATTCATTATTACCCACAGGCTACATGTAGCTGGACACTAGCTAGATCTTTCACCTTTTCCCTTTCTAAACCTGACAGGGATTTTTCTGTTTGATTTCCCACATTATGAGTTTCATCTTACTGACTTTTGTTGTGTTTTGAGACAGGGTCTCAGTATGTAGCCTTGGCTGGCCTGGAACACATGGAGATCCGCCTCCTTCTTCCATCATTCTGCAGGAATTAAAAAGTGTGCCACACCACACCTAGCCATCCCCTCAGTTAGAGAACATTCAAGTACTTTGACCTCCAAATATCGAGTTGGAGTTGGAAAGATGGCTCAGCAATAAGAGCATCAACTGCTCTTCCCGAGGATCTGGGCTTGATTTTCAGCACCTACATGGCAGCTCATAACCATCTATAACTCCAGTTACAGGGGATCCAACACCCTCTTCTAGTTTCTACAGGCATTAGGTGCCACGCTCACTGGTTTACTCCAGTAAAATCCGAAATATTGGGGGTAAAAGCCTGATTAAGGATAAGAGATGTTATGACTTCAAAGGGGGTCTGTGCCTCCTGGATACTCAGACAGTCGTTGGCATCTCCTAACTCAGATGTGTTCCAGATTAGTCTTTCCAATCAGCAACATGTCTTCTTATTTAGGCATAAAAGTTACCCCAAGAAATGATTCGTTAATGGCTAAACTTAACATTAGGCATTGTCTCCTGGCTAGCACAACGTTCCAACATATCCTAATTTAATTCCAAGCTGTCCTTAGCTTGGAATTTCTCACAAGGAATCTGCCTTATCAGATAGGATGTCCTCAGAGTTAGCAACAGAGGCTAGGCACCACTGCTTACTGTTAACATAGTTAGAATTCTCAGGGCAGTCCCACAGAAGACAGAACTGTTTTACATACTAGAGAGTAATTGAAGGGCTTCCCTCACTTAAGGGCATTAGCAGGAACTGCTAGATTGGAACTTCCCGGTGCTTGCCTCCAGCAGACCCAGAGAATTAGCGTGGGAATACCAAAATAGACCCAGCAGGGAGGGCACCACAGCTCTTCCCTTTCACACCTGGATACCTGATCTTACTGACCATGATGTAGTCATCCCTTGCCTATGTGATCTTACTGACCTTGATGTGACTGTCACCTGCCTACGTGACTTTTGTCATTTGCCCTGTTTTCTGTATACCATATAAGCCTGGTTTTCACTTTGTGCACAGGTTGGCACTCTGACTAGAAGTAGAACTTAGATGGACTAGGACTTAGATTCATGCATTCCGCAGTCCCCCTGGGCCCAAGCACTCTGGGGTGAGTGGGGTGTGCAGCACCTTCCAGAAGTGGCTGCTTTAGACCCCGTGTGTGTCAGGTGGCCTCAGATGGACCTCAACTGCTGAGCTGCCAGATTTCATCTTTCTCTTTTGCAATGACTGTAAAAGTCTGATGCCATTTTTAAGAAATACATTCAGATCCTGTACTTCCATGTGTCGCCTCTGCCATCATTTCTTCGCCTACGCCTTGTCAACCTGACTAGGACACTGTTTCTACCACAGGTTGAGGGAGGCCAGACTGGCCAGCCAACGGCAACTAGGCATACATACATACATGGTTCAGATACATATAAAATATGTATGCACGTAAAATAATTAGAATAATTTGTTCAAATCATTCCTCTTCCACCTCATCTTTCAAGAGCTGTCCATAATGAGTCTCCCTTTTCTCCAAGCAGACCACCGACTGCACAACAGGCCACGTGCTCACTACCACCTCACCCCATATTCCAAACAGCAGATGCTTTCCGGCTATGGCTTCCCTGCCTCTCAAAAGCATCCGACACTCACTATAAAATAAAGTGACCTCATTCTTTCGTTCCCTGGTTTCAGTGACATCGTTTCTTGTTTTTTTCCTTCCTGGCTGTCTCACCTGCCTTTGTCTTTAGTACACAAGAAGCACTAACCCCCAGACCACCCAAGGCTCCAACAGCAGTCTTACCTTCTTAGTTCTTATAAGTTTGTGGTCTCTAAACTCAGTTAACTGGGCTCGGAGTGTGAGATCACTGTTAACAAGGAATGCTTCCCGACACTGCTGGTAAAAATCTTGAAAAGAAAGTCCTGGAGAGATAAAAAGATGTATGTTAATCAGTATTTTGTTTGCTGATTTTTTTTCCAATTTTCTTTTCTTTCTATCTTTTTTTTCCCCCTTCTCTATTTTATTTTTTTAGACAAGGTCTCACTCTGTAGCTCTTGCCAGCCTAGGGTCATGTAGACCAGGCTGGCCTGGAACTCACAGAGATCCACCTGAGGGCTGAGATCCTGAGGCTGAGATGAAAGGGCTGAACCATCATGATGACATAATCAGTATTTTTCCCCCTTTAGTTTTCAAGACAGGGTCTCTCTGTGTAGCTTTGGCTGTCTTGTAACTTGTTCTAAAGACTAGGCCGGTCTTGAACTAAATAGCATGTAACCTTGTGGGCAGTTTTAAGCAATACAAATTGACTTTTTTTAAACTTTTACTTATTTTGTTTTAACTTATTTACTTTACATCACCGCCCCCTTCCCGGTCACCCCCTCCCACAATCCTTTCACCATTCCTTCTCCCCTTCTCCTCTGAGTTGGTGCCTCCTCCCTCCCTGTACCCCCCAACTCTGGAACTTCAAGTTGTTGTGAAGCTAGGCGCTTCCTCTCCCACTGAGGCCAGACAAGTCAGCTAGAAGAACATATATATCCACAGCAAAAGCTTTTGGGATAGCCTCCATTCCAGTTGTTCGGGACCCACATGAAGGTCATACAAAGTTTTAAGGAAAGTAACTTAAAACATGTGATCACTAAAATTTTTGTATACATTAACACATTTTTGCCAAGAGGGTAGCAAATAGGTTGCCCTATATATGGAAACTATAAGATTGCCAGATACACATCCACAGCTCCAATAGTGTATGGAATTCTAAAAGTAAGTGAGTCTGTGTTCCAATCTACAAAGGTGCTGGATGTTGGCTGTAGATTTGGACAGACATCCCCTCAGAGCAGCCACCCCTCTCTGCTGTGAGAAATGCAAGGATCCTAAGGGACTCTACAACAGGGAACACAGGGGACAGAAAGTCATATTAAATATCACACATGTTGATACCGATGTAGGAAGGGCTATCCTGGTTATCCAGCTGGAACTTCATAAGTAGCCTGAAAATCCCCCTACCAAAAAGAAAAAAGAAATCAAATCAGACTCAATAAATATTCTGGGTAATAAATCTAAGTGAGAACATCACACATTCAGCTCAGCATCACGGGCGTTTGTTTCTTTCACTAAGGAAACCACACCCTCACTGGAAAAGCTTTTCTATCTATCCTCCCTCCCTCCCCCCACTTCTCATACATTTTCTATAATAAAATCTGAGGCAGGTCGTCTGTGTGGTCTCAGGCTGCTTGAGCACAGCTGCAGACTTCTGTCCTATACTGGGTGTGGTGGCACAGGCCTTTGGTCTCAGAACTCAGCAAGCATAAGCAAGCATGGAAAGCCATGTCAACACCATGGGTTCCAGGGCAGTGAAGTCTATACAGTTAGAGACCCTGTCTCAAAAGCATCCGACCACACCACCAACAGAAAAACTCTCTTGCTGAGTAGCACAAGTACCCATCTCACATTCACAAAAGCTCTGAGTGTTCTCTGTATTCACAACATAAGACATTTTTGTTCAGAAACATGAAAGTTGCCTGCATGCATGCTGGATTCCCCTGGAACAGAGGTTACTAATGGCTGGGAGCCACCATATGGGTGCTGGGAATTGAAAACCAACAACAGTTTTACTTAAAACTCTGAGTCATCTCCTCAGCCCCTAACAATTTCATAAGGAAAAACTACTCGGGCTGGGGGGATGGCTCAGTGGGTAAGAGCACTGACTGCTATTCCTGAGGTCCTGAGTTCAAATCCCAGCAACCACATGTTAGCATCCAGAACCTGCCTGCGGCAGATATGTGGGCGGGTCCACAGACCTGTCGCCAGGGCATCGGTGACCATATTCCCAGAATCCATTGGGTTCAGCTCCCACCTTTACCTGGACTGCTACGTCACGACATATATATATATATATATGGGTACTTTCCTCCATCTCTCTCTCTCTTTTCTTCTCTCTCTCCCCTCTCTCTTCCTGCGCTGCTACCCCCCTACCCCCCTTCCAATTAAACCTCTTACACGTGAAACTGCCTGGGCCTGGTGTCTGCAGACGCTTCCTGCCGCAACTCAAAACCCATCACCACATGGTGGCTCACAACCACCCGTAATGAGATCTGACGCCCTGCCCTCTTCTGGTGTGTCTAAAGTCAGCCACAGTGTACTTATGTATAATAAATAAATCTTTGGGCCAGAGCAAGCAGGGACTGAGCAAGTGGAGTTGCCCAGAGAGAGCAGGGCTGACAGAAGCAAGCAGAGGTCCTAAAAATTCAATTCCCAACAACCATATAAAGGCTCACACCATATGTACAACTACAGTGTACTCACATAAATAAATAAATAAATAAATAAATAAATAAATAAATAAATAAATAAATAGCTGGGTGGTGGTAGTGCACGCCTTTAATCCCAGGACTTGGGAGGCAGAGGCAGGTAGATTTCTGAGTTCGAGGCCAGCCTGGTCTACAGAGTGAGTTCCAGGACAGCCAGGGCTACTCAGAGAAACCCTGTCTCAAATAAAATAAAATAAAATAAAACAAATAAATAAATCTTTAAAAAAAGAAAAAGAAAAAACTATTCTGGGTTTACTGGTCAATTTCACATGCCAATATAGAATATTTTGCCTACTGTATAATCTGGTATTGGTAACTATTTTTATTATCCCTTCTAACCTTTTACGGCAAGCAGGTAGTTTTGTTTCTGTCCTAGTTACTGTTCATTGCCAACCTGATACAGCCTTGAGTTACCTGAGAAGGAACTCCTAATTGGAGGAATTCTCAGATCACACTGCTGTGTAGGAACGTCTGTTGGAAAACTGCCTTTACTGTTAATTCATGGAGGAGGGCCAAGCCTACTGTGGATGCCACCAACCTTAGGCAGGTGGAGCTGGGCTATAAGATACCTAAACATGAGCCTGGGCAAGCAACCCAGCAAGCAGCATCCTTCATGATTTCTGCCTGGGCTTCGTATTTGAGTTCTTTCCCTGATTTCCCCTATGATGAACTATGGCCCAGAAGTGTAAACCAGATAAACCCTATTCTCCCCCAAGTGGCTTTTGATTGTGGTATTTACCACAACAGCAGAATCAAACTAAAGCAGTACCACTGATAAATTCACTACTACATCCTCAAGTGTACAAAACTTATTTTGCCTTTTGAAGAGCTAGGATTGACTTGAGGACCTGTACGTTCGAAGCAAGTGCTATGCCACTGGTCTCCACTCCTAGTCCTTAAATATACACATTACTTATTTTCCTAGTGGTTCTGGGAGTTGAATTCAGGGGATTGAGCATGCTAGTCAAACACTTGATGACTAAGCCACACCTGCAGTGCTAAGTGTGTGCGTAGGTATATATTATGTCTTTATATATACTTTTTATTCTTACCTTGCATTGGGGGTAAGGCTTCGTAAGACATGAATCAGAGAACTAAGTGGCAGAGATCCAGACTGCTTAACCAGAAGGGAATTCTCATAGGAGGTTTCTTCAGTATAAGGACTATATGTAGTAGTTTCATACCAAAGCCAATTATAAAGACTCTGCTTCGCATGATCCCACACTACAGAACATGATCAAAGCAAAGAATTACAAATTATCATCATATAGTCATGTTACATGAGATTTCACTGCAGCAAAGAATGAAGAAACATCAAGGGACAGTGCCCAAAGGCTGGGAACGCAGCTCAGGGGTGAAGCATATGTTTCAAGTAGACAAGGTTCTGGGTTTACACCTTGTATGCATTAAAAGAAAAAAAAAAGTCACCAAATATTTCACTTTGTCACTTTCTTATATAAATCTGTAACTCACAATTTGCTTCCTCTGTCATTCAATACCTTAATCTTTTTATCCGGTTTTGAGACAAGGTCTCATTATGTAGCCCAGGTTAGTTTCATATCCATAGTCCTCTTGCCTCAGTCTCACAAGTGCCAGGGTTCCAAGTAGGAGCTACCTTACCTGTAACTACCTGAATAGAAGTTCAGAATAACTTCTGAAGCTTTAATTGTACCTTAAATACAGCACCATCAGTAACTCTTTTAAAAACCTAATTAAGGCAGTCGGTATAGTGGCACACATCTATAATCCCAGCAGGTGGATCTCTGTGAGTTCAAGGCTGGTCTGGTCTACATATTTTATATATATAAAGTAAAACTTAATAAGGAGATGGCTCAGTGGTTAAGAACGCTTATTTGTGCAGAGGACCCATGTTCAAGTCCCAGCACACATGTGACAGTTCACAATTACCTATAATTTTAGTACAAGGGGATTTGATGCCCACGGGCCTTTGGTATACATAAACTCACATAAGCAAAATACATATAAGTAAAATAAACAAATGACTCTTTAAAATTTAATAATGTAACCTTCTGTTTTATCATTATCACAACATCTTTAAGTATATAAGATGATCACTGGGACAAAAGAAGGGTAGGATGGAACCCGAACACCAGGCTGGCACTGCCCCCCCCCCCCCCCCCCCCCCCCCCCCCCCCCCGGGACTCAGATGCAAATGGTATGCACTCTTATTTCCAATAACTACTTTTGAAATCAAATTGAGACCACCTTTCTACAAGTTGAAAGCTTACCAAAAAACAGTAAGAAAGTTCTCTGAGACTCAAGGAAATGTGGCAGGAACAAGAAACTTACTCAGAGGAGCATTGAGGTGGTCAATGGAGGCTATGAGATACACATTATGTAACGATGACAACTGTCCAAGAATTTGCTGGCTATTGTCTCCTCTTAACATTTGGCTATCCAAATTGTGGATAAGAAGGAAGAGTTCTAAAGAAGAATCTAAAAGGAAAAGGAATTCAATTATTTTCAGTGAGTATTTTAATATCATTAGCATATATAATGTTTAGGTATTGAAGGATATGTCGAAGCAAGGTGCGAAATAAGCATGTTATAAATGAGCAACAAGGGCTGGAAAGATGGCTCAGTGGTTAAGAACATTGACTACTCTTCCAGAGGTCCTGAGTTTAATTCCCAGCAACCACATGGTGGCTCACAACCATCTGTAATGGGATCTCATCTGCTGTGCCTGGAAAGAGCTACAGTGTACTCACATACATAAAATAAACAAACTCTTTAAAAAAAACTGAACAATGTCTGGAGCTGGGGAGAGCTCAGGCAATAAACTGCTTGCCATTCAAACATGGCGACCTGAGTCCAACTCTTAGCACCATGAAAAGACAAAAGGAAAAACGCATCCCAAGGACTGAAAGGCCGAGGATGAGATTAGAGGATCCTTGGTGCTTGCTGGTCAGCCAGCCTAGCCAAATTCTTAGTTCAGTATTACAGTGAGAGACCATGCGTGCATGCGCGCACACACACACACACACACACACACACACACACACACACACACAGGATGTGGGGAGGGAGGTAGATTAAGGATGGCCCTCTGTGTCAGCCTCTGGCCTCCGTGCACACAAGTACAGCCAAGTGTGATCATTGTTGCCCCCACGCACACACTGATAAACAAGCACATACACATACACACAATACCAAACATCATAAAAACATCAAAGATGTGCAAATCGGTTACAGCCAATTCACACCACTGAGAAAACAAAAAGTAAAATTATTCTGAAGTAAAAAGACCATACAGAGTTAAGACAATTAGGTGTAACTCCTTTCAGCTAGGTGAAATTCACAGAACAAACTAGTGTAATAGGGAAGACAAATTATTTTAAAGAAGTGTAAATTGGCACTGACCATATTAAAATACTTAGGTATAGAGATGCAGTACGTAAGTTCACACTAAACGCTGCAGATGAACTACTCTGTGTTACCTTCTTTAAATCTGTTCATTATCCAGTCCCGCTGATCCAGGACACTTTGGAAAGTACCCATATAACTGAGGACATCTTCAGTTATAGAGTTCAGGATCTACATCACAGAAATGCAAAAGTACCATGTCATTTGCAGCTTACTCTGTCACACAGGATAATACAACTAGCAAATTAATCTTTTCTCATAAATTAAAAATGACTTTGAGGTTCTCACAAAGTTTAAAAAGCACTTAAACTCTACTAGATGGGCTGGAGAGATGGCTCAACTGTTAAGAGCACTGGTTGCTCTTCCAGAGTTCAATTTGCAGCAACTACATGATGGCTCACAGCCATCTGTAAAGGGATCTGATGCCCTCTTCTGGCAGGCATCAGATCGTATACGTGCAGATTGAACACTTACATACATAAAATAAATAAATCTTTAAAAAAAAAAAGACAACAATTACATTTCCACTGGGTATTTAAGTATATCTAATTCATTTTTGGTAGGAGTTTTTTTTAATACTTAAGGCTAAAAGGAAAATTACTCAAAATAACCAAAGAAATATGGTATGTGTGTAGGGGGTGGTAGTGGTGGTTGGGGGACCAACTATGAATGTGTAAAAAGAAACAACAACAGTAGGGATACTAAAAGGATATTACACTGGATAATATCCAATATCACATAAAAATGTGTAACAAACAATGTGAGAGGGCAGGAAAATCCCAGGATCAGAGCAGGGTGGTAGTAGTACGTGCTTTTAATCCCAGTACCCGGAGGCAGATCTCTGAGTTCGAGGCCAGCCTGTTCTACAAGGTGACTTTGAGGACAGACAGGGCTACACAGAGAAACTGTGTCTTGAAAAACAAAACAAAAAAACCCCATTATCAAGCCATAAATGTGAGCCAGGTGTGGTGGTGTACACCAGCATACTGGAGGCAAAGGCAAGCAGATCTCTGTAAACTGACAGCTAGCTTGGTCTACATAGAGAGTTCCAGAATAGCCTGGTCTACACAGAGAGAACCTGTCTCAATAACCAAAGGAAAAAAGGTGTGCGTGTGCGTGTGCGTGTGTCTATGGAGGGCCAACTATGAATGTATCAAAAGAAACAACACAATACTAGGAATACTAAAAAGGGGATATTACATTGGATAATATTCAATATCCAATACCTTGATATAATTTCCATATGGTAATCATTTGAAGTAAAAATGGTCTATGCATACCATTAAACTATATATTATTATTATACTTTTATTATTTATGTACCAAAATGATACACAGGTATAATAAAATCACAGACTCCACAAGCATGCTCTTAGCTGTCCCACTAGTAACTGGGGTAGTAAACGACGGTTTCAGAAAGTCAGGTTCTTTGTGAGTGTGTTGGCTAGTTTTATGCCAATCTGACATAGCGAAAGTCATCTAAGAGAAGGAAACCTCAACTAAGAAAATGCCTCTGTAAGACCCAGTTGTGGGCAAGCCTGTAAGGCATTTTCTGAATTACTGATTGATGGGGAGGGCCCAGGCGATTGTGGGTGGTGCCGTCTTTGGGCTGGTGGTCCAAGGT
Source organism: Mastomys coucha (assembly GCF_008632895.1). Lineage (NCBI taxonomy): Eukaryota > Metazoa > Chordata > Mammalia > Rodentia > Muridae > Mastomys > Mastomys coucha. The sequence goes on from NW_022196896.1 coordinate 84,803,231, forward strand.
TCTGTAAGAAAGCAGACCGAGTAAGTCAGAAGGAGCAAGCCTGTAAGCACCTTGGCTGCTGCACCAGCTCCTGAGCCTGACTTCCTTTAATGATGGACATGAAAGGGAAGTGTTTCCTCCCCATTTGCTTCCAACTTGTGTTTTTGGTCTCAGTGTTTCATCACGGCAATAGCAACCCTAACTACGACAGTGATTATGTGTGCATGTGCTTGTTTCAGTGCATGCTTGTGTGTGGCTAAATGTGGAGGCCACAGGACAAACTTGGGTGCTGTGTGCGCTTATTTTTATTTATCATTTATTCCTAAAAAAGTTTGTTTCTGTCATTTTAATATGAGTGTTTTGCGTGCAGGTATGTGTGTGAAGCATGTGCATGTATGTGCTTGCATGTGTGTGTGTGCAGCGTGTGCATGCAGTGCTCTAGGAGGCCAGAGGGAGTGGCAGATCCTTTGGGACCAGACTGGAGTCACAGATAGTTGTGAGCTGCCATGTGGGTTCTAGAAATAGAACCTGGATCCTGTGCAAGAGCAGCAAGCCCTCTTAATGGCTAAGCCACTCTCCTACCCTTATTTATTTTGAGACAGGGTCTCTCACTGGCATGGAACTTATCAAGTAGGCTAGGCTGGTTGGCCAGTGAGCCCTGAGATCAGCCCCTCCCCCCATCTCACCAGCACTGGGACTGCAAGCACAGACCACCACATCTAGTTCTTTAAAAAAAGGAAAGAGTTTGGGAGACTAAACTGAGACCTTTACAGAACAAGCCATTTCCCCTGCTCCATGTCAGCTTCTTAGTAAGAAATTCAAAGATGAAAACGTAAAGATTGATTGCTCTGAATACAAGTGTGATCTTCCGGGTCTGAAGCCTAAAGCAAAATCCTTTATATACAGTGTTCAGAAATCGCAGAAATTGCACCCTAACTACTAGGAGTTCATGCATAGCAGAGGACATGTATTATTCCTTTTAGTAGTTAGTAAACTTACTGATTTCACATTGATGCCAGGAAAGAAGCCATTGATGACAACATGAATGGAATCTTGAAGCATGGTGGTTCGAAACTTTTCTAGTAGATCTCTCTTGGACCCCAGACCATAAAGCACAATGTTGAACCCAAGGCTGTAAGGAAAGGCAGCATCTGTAAAATTAAAGCTTAAGACTCCTGACTCCCAGCTTTATCACCCACCAGTTTCTTTCAAGCTCGTAAGGACTGCAGAAAACATAAAAGAACAAAGGGGAAAAAACAAAGGCCAGCTACATGGCACACACCTCTAATCCCAGCCCTTGGCCCATAGACGCAGGGCTGCTGTAATCTTGGAGCCAGCATGGTTTACAACGCAAGCTCCAGGCTAGACTGTGCCTCACGAATGTAAAAGTAAATGATTAAAATGAAAGTACAGGCCGGGCTGGGGCAGCTAGACAGCTAAGGTGCTGTGTTCACCCTTCACATCTGAGAGCTCACAGTCCCCAACTGTCAGCTTTCTCTGCAGCCTGAAGAGGAACCCCGGCTGATCCTGCAACGTTAAAAACGGGCTAAAGGAGAGCTGAAATGAATGTGCAACGGTGAATCACACTACGATGTTAATTGTACTTTATCACAATAATGTACACCTGAAAGTGACAGTGTTAGCGGGAAGGTTTTTACCCCGGGGAAGCAGCATATCCTCTAGAAAGACTACAGTATCTGGAGTTAAGCAGGGAAAGGAAAACCTGCCCGAGTTCCTGCCTTTGCTCAATCACATACCAAATCCTTATTTTCTAACTCTAGCCATACTATGATGAAACAGACTCTTTGCTCCCCAGGTTGCTTTTGGTCATAGTGTTTGAACACAGCAATAGAACAGCAAACCACAACAGAGTGTGTGTGTGTGGGGGGGCACTTGGTACACACGCCTAACATTGTTACCCTTTCGAACCTACAAGTTGTCCTCTGACCTCCCACATGCACTTCAGCACACACAAGGTCACACTCACACATACAATAAAAATGAAAAAAATAAACAATGACAAAAAAGGAAAGGAAACCTAAGGCCTCACATATGCTCTCTCTACCACGGAGCTATATCCCCAACCTGAAATCAAATACAGCAGACTATGGTTTTTGTTTGGTTAAGTTTTTTTGAGACAGGGTTTTTCCATGTAGACCAGGCTGGCCTCCAACTCCCAGAGACTCACCTGCCTCTGCCTCCTGAGTGCTGGGATTAAAGGAGTGTGCCACCACAATCTTGGCAATGTTATGGGTTTTGAGACAGGGTTTCTCTGTGTAGCCCTGGCTGTCCTGGAACTCACTCTGTAGACCAGGCTGGCCTCCAATTTAAGAGATCACCTGCTTCTGCTTCCCAAGAGCTGGGATTAAAGGCCTGTGCCATCACACCTGGCAAACCCTGTTTTAACACAGACATATACTTATCCCTCATTTGCATAGGGTTACAATGATAACCTACTGTAACTGAAGCATCCATTTATGAAACAGTTTCTCATGCTGTTGATTCAATTGTTCAATTTCAGCAGAAAAGGAAGGCACGAATTTGCTCAGTAAGTTATGCAGAGTTTTCTTTGAAAAAAAGAGAGACAAAGTTCTTAGTGGAAATAATGACTTAAATCAAGTACAAATGTAAGTATAACAATTGAATGTAAAAAAAATACATCACACATAGCTTAAATCCTTGTTTAATTAAAAGCTACTTTTAAGGATTTAGTTTTTTTATGTATATGAGTGCTCTGTGCATAACGGTGCCTGTGGAGGTCAGAAGAGCACATCAGATCCCCTGGACCTGCAGTTATAGAAGGTTGTAAGCTGCCGTGTCTACAGCTCCTCCTAAAGTTCTCCCTGCCTGAGTGCTTTCTAGCAAGTATGTGCCCTGAGCTGGACTCTGCGTAATAGTAACAACATCAACAACTACCAAAGAAAACCAAACCTGTAAAAAGTAAGGTAACGACTTAATATTAATTCTCAGAAAACATTCAAGTTTCCTTATAATTTACCATCAATAATAAACTTGTATTTGCTCCTTTTCAAAAGCCATTTTTAACAAATGCAGTGTCTTTGGCATTGTGTTGTGGTGCTGTGATATGGATACACCAGGCTCCTGTGTGAAGGCTTGGTCCCTGGGACCGAATGAGAATTCTACAACTACACCGGGAGCTAATTAAGTCCTCCCCCTCTTAGGTTGCCGTCCTGGGTATTAGTCACAGTAATGCGAACTGCACAACATGGTAAAATCTGTAAAGATGATAGTAATATAAAGTACTGATGGTGGTGAGCCTAAAGCTTTGAGATTTCAAGCTGGTAAATCAAATATAACTGGGAATCCTACGGAAGGGCGTCGGCATCTTTATTTTAGTGCTGTGCTGGCATGGCTGAACAGACAACACGCCGTTCCACTTGTATGCTCCAGTGCACATGTGCTGCAGTACACCACACATGTGAAGACCACAGAGCAGTTGAGAAGTCAGGTCTGGCCTTCCACCATGTGGGTTCTGAGAACTGAAGTCAGAACCGGGCTCTGTGTTAAGTGTCTTTAACCGCTGAGCCACCTTGCTGACTCTAACACACTTTCTATACTGAAGGTTATAATCAAAATCCCAAATGTCAGATCCTATAGTTTTATTTACACATTTAAAGAGCAATGAGCTTCATCTGAAGCGCTCATGTCTTCTGGTGTTTAGAGCAGATAGGGCGCAGAAAGCACCACTATCATTCCCAGTTACTTTGTATGAGGCCATGAGGATATTTACTGAGTATGAACTTGGCAGCGTGACTTTCATCCACACACTTATGCACTCCTGTCCACACCCTGTCTTGATCTGCTGCCTGCTCCTTCTAACTTAGCAGAGTATAGCTTTTTGACTCCTGGTTCGCTTTCAGCCACGCCAGCTGGCTCGTCACTAGAACAAGGCATGAGTAAGATTGCCAGCGTTTACCCAAGGCTGTAGCGGGCATCTGCTTTCTCCCTTAAGTCTACCATCATAAGAGTACGCCTCAGCCACCTGACTGGTCCAACAAGTCAGACAGACATGGGGCATAGCCTTGATCTGCTAGCCTCCCACTAACCCACAGGCAGCAGTAAATGCTCATGCTATGTTTGCGACCTTTCCTTCCCTGTCATCTCCAGACTCTCACGCTCCTGGAGACTATCCACGAGAAGGCTCATTTTAACCGTGGAGACACTTAGGTTTCTCTCATGTTGCTCATAAAAGATAGATACATTAGTGCCACTGCTTTCTTGGAAAACCTTTTCTTTCTTTCTTTCCTTCTTATTTATTTATTGCAATTTATGTATGTATGTATTTACTGCAGGTGTGTGTTCATTGTGTGAGCAGTGGGACACATTTCCCAAGGATGTGGAATCCAGAAGTCTTCCTCAATCACTCTCAACCTTTTTAATTTTAATGGATTTTTTTATGTGTATGTATAAGTACATGTATGTTTATGCACCAAATGTGCTCATGGTGCCCAAAGAGGCCAGAACAGGACATCAGATCGCTTGAACTAGAAACCCAGGTGGTTGTGGGGTAGCTGATATGGGTGGTTGTGAAGCAGCTGATATAGGTGCTGGAAACTGAAGCAGGCCCCTGTACATGCTCTCACTGTTGAGCCATTGCACCTGTGGAGGTCAGCCAATAGCACTCTCTTCTTCCTTAAAATTATAAACCCCACTGTCCTTTTAGATTTGCGTTTTTTTTTCTTTAATTATAGAGGGAGTTGTATGCAAGTAAGCTGCCCATGGAGGCTAGGAGAGGGTTCTGGGTCTTGAACTTTGGTCCTCTATAAGTATGGCACACACCCTGAACTCCTGAGCCATCTTTCTAGCCCTTAAGTTCTACTGAAAGACATCATCACTCAGTGGTTGTGTCCTATGTTGGAGGAGGCTGTCAGTCAAAATTCCAACAAAGGCACATACATTGGACATTTTGTAAAATGAGCTCAGCAAGGTCACCCTTGCTACCTTACTTCACTATACAACTTTTCCAAAAAACCAAGGAAGATGTCTTTCACAACTTCTGCAAAGCTGGCAACAGTGAGCAAGCAGTCAGGCTCCCAGTTTTGTTATGTAAAGGTCAATGACTATATGATTACAGCGAGGAACAGATCAGTAGTACATGGCTATCAGGAAGCTATGACCTCCATAGTTAATCTAAATCCTCTTTCTAAATCTAAAAAGATACAAGAGAAAAAAGGTAAAATTAATTAAGTCAAATGGAATTCTAATCATCTAATTCATCAACAAGCATTTAACAACCACAGCATATTAGCTGTGTTGTACTGTATCAGGGAGACACGTCCGCTCCTGCTCACTTCTCGCCAAATGCGCTGCTGATGTGTTTGCAGGTCACAAGAAACAATGCTGGTAACACCCTCACAGCATACCTGGTCCACTCTAGCTCTCTTCAGCTTCTGCAGCGTTCTATCAGATGTTAAGACTTTTGAACTACTATGGGCTTCAAAATACTCTTCTACCAAGTCACTCTGAAATGAACAAAGGAAAGTTAGGTCTAAGTAATTTCAGATGTTTGTGCAACATAAAATCTATATATTAATATTAGTTAACATTGGACTCCAGAAATTCTCCTGCCTCAGCTTCCCAGTCAGCTGGAAAATACATGTGTGTGTCTACATGCCTAACCAAAATATCTTACTGACAGGATTTTTAAAGAAACAGTATCCTGGTCAAGGGTCAAAGATAATTTAATTCTATCAACAAATGTTAATAACTCTCATAAAACACAACTTTAAAAACAGACTAATCAGGGTATGGTGGTGCATAGCTTTAATCCCAGGACTTGGGAGGCAGAGGCAGGAGGATCTCTGTGAGTTTAAGGCCAGTCTGGTCTACAGAGTGAGTGCCAGACCAGCCAGGGCTATACAATATAGAGACCCTATGTATATTACAGCATTGACTGTGAATGTGCACCCAGACGTAAAAAGAAAGTTCAAGAACAGAAACAAGCATGTGTGGAAATTCATGTGTAAAGCTAAGAAGTATAGACAAGTAAAGAAAACGACTGCTGTCCCCACAGCAGAGTTGCCCGTGTCAGGCAGCCTACATGAGGGAATGCACACGACCCTCCTGGAGGGCCCAAGGCTCCGGCTGCACTCACTGCTTTGTCTCTTTTCCTCTTCTTAGGCAGTGTCTCTTTGGAAACAGGAGCTGGAAGGAGTCTATTTTGACCTTGACTCTTTTGAGAGAACCTGACCGCATTAGTGTCGTCTTCATCGTCTTTTGCAATCTCATCCTCTGAGCTGGAAGCAGAATATTCACTTTCACTGTCACAATGAGACCTTGATGCTGTAGCAGGATAAAAGCAGTTGGAAAGTTTGACAGGCTGAAAGAAAACCTATCTGGAGGAAATCATGAATGTGGGCTATGAAGTAAGAGATTTAATTTACAATTTTGTCATTACTTCCTTATAATTTCACAGCTAATTGTATATATCCTCTAAGCATTAGCATACCTGACTAACCTACTGGAAAACTATATTGAAATAAATTGTTTGTGTATATGAATGTTCCTGTGTATGCACAGGGTTGACATACATTTATGTAGGTGCCCTTCATGCATGTGCAGATGCAGGTTCTAGGTTGACTTAGGCATCTTGACAACTTCCCACACTATATATTGAGGCAGGGTTTCCTGCTGAGCCTGGAACTTGCCCAGCTTGCTTAGGGGACCCTGACTTAGCCACATGCAAACTGGTATAACAGATAGATTACACACCCATCCATTTTTTTATGGGGCCTGGGGATTAAAATTCTTATTTGAATGCATGTAAAGTAAGTGCTTTATCTGGTGAGCAATCCCTCTGTCCCCTAAAATGTATCAAAACAACTGATAAGAAAATGAATAATATCAGTTATACTTAATATTCTCTGCTCCGTTCTTTGCTAATAGAACTCTCTTTTTAGGACAGTGTGGTAATGTGTCCCACTATTTAATAAAAAAAAAAAAAATGTGATAATCACCTTTTCCTTCTGCCAAATTCTTGCTTTCATTCACACCCTTGAAACTACTTTGGCCACCAAGACTTGTGAATTACTGAAAGCTTCTGGATTTTCTTCCCGTGGGAAAGGAAATCACCTGCTTATGCAACAGAGACTATTCTGATTATGAAGCATCAATCTTAAAGATGAAAAATGCTAGTGGCAATGTAAAGCTTGAAAGAATCAAGGCCCCGAGTGATACTGCTGAGCTGCTGTGTCAATCATGACACCCGTGGCTGCAGATACTGTGTGCTGTGAGCCACCTGTCTGCATCAATGCAGAAAGGCCTGTAGCACACGAGGCTGCATCCCACAGCTGATTCACAAAGTATGCCCTCTACAAGCCACCATCACTCCCACCGCTCTCCCAGGAAGAGGAGCCCATTTTATACTTTCCAAATAAATATAGCTCTGGCTTTATTTTCAACAAAATAAATATACAGTGTTATATTTAACTCCCAACATGTTGGTAAAATAACTTTAACCAAGTCAGTATGTCTTTACTTTGAGTGACAGGAGGATTCCTCGTTGTGCAGAGTTGGTATGGTAAAACATACGCATATTAAGAGGGAAAAATGACAAGATGTCGCTTTGTAGGTACAGATGCAGCCCTACAGTCTAGGAACACGAGCATCCTTTCTCTCACGAAAAGCGGCAGGAAGGACAGTGGGAACTACTATAATCAATGGCCACACTAACACTGACTAAGCTTAAGCACAAGTGATACTACCCTGAGCATGGTTGATTTCCCTTACCTCAGTTAGTCCTCAAAGCAGTTCTATGGTGGTACCAACATTACACTAGTACACAAATGACTTTGAAGACAGAAGAGCCAGTAAGTGGCCATCACATAGTCAAACAGTGGATATACAGAATCTGTGACTTACCACCATCAACTCTGATCTAGTTGTTATTAGGCATACCTGTAACCTCAACATTTGGAAAGTAGAGGTAGGATGATGAGCTTAAAGTCAGCCAAGTCTACACAGTGAATTTAAATTAGCCTGGGTTACAAGAGCTCTTGTCTCAAAAAAAGCAAAGTAAACAAACAACAAAACCACATAAAAATACATACCTATTAATCTTTTTCTTAGACTATGAGGTTGTGTTGATAGAAGTTCATTTTTGTTATTGTTCTGTTTAAAAAATTTAAAAGCATAGTAAGTAATATGAATAACCAATAATATAATAACAAGTAATCAATCCCAGAAGTAAACAGAACAAAACAAACATGTTGTCAGGCTGGACAAACTACCACTGGCAGGAAGCCATAGGGGACTGGAGACAGCCGTCCTCGTCCTCCTCTCTCTCCCGGAGGCAGGAGGCCTGCCTTCTCTGCTTAAAAAGCTCCCCAGCACCTTCAGATACCTTTGCTCCATCCTTTCTATCTGCTTTTGTTTCTGCCATCATGTCATGGGGATCCTTGCTTTTGCATTCACTTTCCAGTTGCTGAGACATAAACAGACAAATAAATGAATAAATTCTCATATGGTCTCTCTTTATGGTGGTCTGAATGGCCCCATAGATTCATATATTTGAATGCTTACATCACTAGTGAGTGGAAGTCTCTGACAAGATTAGGAAGTGTGGCCATATTGGAGAACGTGGTGTCAAAAGCTCATGCCAAGCCCAGCCCCCTCCTCTCCACTTGCAGATTAGGATGTAGCTCTCAACTACTTCTCTAGTCTCACTCCTGCCTGTTGCTGTGCTCCCCTGCCATGACAATGGACTAAGCCTCTGAGACTGTAAGTGCATGTAAGGAAGTCCCTAGTTAAGTGCTTTCTTTTCTAAGAGCTGTGTCTTAGTAACAGTGTCTATTCACAATAATACAACAATGACCAAGATACTTTTCAAGGTCTTTATATTTTCTTCTCTGTGTTCTGTATTCTCTAGATTATAGGGACCTAAATCCAAGTTACATGTGGTAAATTACAAAGCCCTCCTGATACAAACAGCCCAACAGATAAGCCTGCTTAAATAGGAATTCGCGAGTGCTATGATTGCTTGCCTATTACAGAGTTTGAGAAATGTAATATGGACCGACTATGGTGGTTTGAATGAGACGTTCCCTACAATCTTGTGCATTTGAATACTTGATCCCAGCGGGTGGCACTGTTTAGGGGATTTAGGATGCATGACCCTGCAGGAGGGTGAATGCCACTCTGGTAAGGCCTGAGAGTTTAAAGACTCAAGTTCTCTGCTTTGGGCTTGTGGTTCAAGCCCTCTGCTTCTGCTCCAGCAGCCATGCCTGCCACCTGCTGCCTCTGCTTCCGCATCAAACCCTCAGGAACTGCAAACCCAAACAAACTCTTCTGTAATTGCCTTGGTCATGCCGTTTTGTCCCAGCAACAGGAAAGGAAAGAATACAGGGGCAGATTACAGAGTTGAAGAGAGGGTCAAAGGAACTGTTTTAGAAAAACAAAGGTTCATCCCACAAGTGAGCCAAACCCTTGCTACCTAATATAATCATTAGAAATTGACTTATGGTGGTGCATACCTTTAATCCAGCACTCAATAGGCTGAGGTAGGCAGATGCCTGTAAGTTCAAGGCCAGTTATGTCTACAAAAGGAGCTCCAGAACAACCAAGGCTACATAGTGAGACTATCTAAACTAAACCAAACCAAACAAAACCAAACCAAACAAAACCACCCCCGACAAATAACATAAAAAAAAATCAAGTGCTGGGCAGTGGTGGCACACAGATCTCTGAGTTTGAGGCCAGCCTGGTCTACAGAGAGAGTTCCAGGACAGTCAGGGCTACACAGAGAAACCCTGTCTCAAAAAATCAAATAAGGGGAAACACAAAGACTTCGAACAATCATGTTTTGTCTTATAGATTTTTGACCATCATCTTTTGGTCCTACAAATGGATGGGTAACTGTCCATCATGTTTGACCCACAGACCTTACAAAGAATAGTCTGATGCTTTTCTAGACTGAGCCTGGCCTAAGTTTAAACTAGAAGATAAGTGACCTAACCTCCTTATCTAACTCAAAGAGCAAGGTTCTTTTCCTCTTTGCCTGACTTGTCTTTGCCAAAGGCTGCCAAGATTTTCAAGTTGCCTGTCTTTTCCTTTCCTTAAAAAACTTATCACATTTTATTTATTTATGTGGGTGTAAACACACTCGTACATATTGGGATCAGAGAGTACTTCGCAAGATCAATTCTCTTGTACCATGTTTGGGTGAATGTCTGTGCATGATATATATGCATGCTGGTCTGTAAATGAAGGTACAGATGGTTGAGCTGCTGTGTGGGTGCTGGGAATTGAACCCAGATCCTCTGGAAGAGCACCCAGGGTTCTTGAATACTGATCATATCCAGTGCTCTTGTTTTTCTTATAAACTAATAAAACTGCCCTTGAGCTTCCCTCTGAATACACTCATAAATACTTTCAGAAGGCATCCAACAGATACTCTGGAACTGGAATTATAAAGTAATTTTGATCCACCTCATGGATGCAGGGAATAAAATTTGCATCTTCAGTAAGAGCAGTTAAGTGATTTTAATGTTTCTTTTTTTTTTTAAAGAATTATTTATTTATTTTATGTATGTGAGTACACTGTCGCTGTCTTCAGACACACCAGAAAAGGACATCAGATTCCATTACAGATGGTTGTAAGCCACCATGTGGTTGCTGGGAATTGAACTTAGGACTTCTGGAAGAGCAATCAGTGCTCTTAATCACTAAGCCATCTCTCCAGCCCCGTTTCATTTTTTTTAAGTGCAGGTACATGCTAATAAAGTTATTTTAAGACTGAGAACTGAGAGTCAGGTATGATGGTGCACACCTTTAATTCCAGCACTCAGGAGGCAGAGGCAGGTAAATCTCTGAGTTCAAGACCAGGTGAGATTTTGGTCTACAGAGTGAGTTCCAGAACATATCTGTAAATCAACTTTTCTAGTTTACTGAGATAAACAAACCATTCTTTCATGAAGACAAAAGATTCCCATAAGGCAAACAGCTTGTTAACCCCTGCCCTCCACCCACTTAAGAGAAATATAATGAAAATGTGACCAGAGCAAGTATATACTCTACAAAGAGAGAGAGAGAGAAAAAGAGAAAAAGAGAGAGAGAGAGATAGAGAGCACGCACGCATGTGCTTGTGAATTGCTTACTAAGCACAAATATAGGACATAGCCACAGGAATACATATGAGACAAGAGTCTATATTCCTTTCTGTTACAGGTGAGGGTTATCTATGTATTTCAGTCCTGAACAAAATACCAGCTAATAGTTTAAATTCAATCATGACAATAAAGTGCATTTTTATTTCCAAGTTTGCTGGTAATAAACATTTACACTTTTGTAGCTTTCTTCTTAAGAAGACAAAGCATGCTGGAGTACATTGAATATGGAAAGACTTATGTTGCAAGGTCACTTGGCAGTATAAAACAGCCATCCCAGAGACACTCACACGATCTACCTCAGGGTGATGTTCAAGTACACTCCTCAGAACACTATCTATTGTACTCAGTAAGAAGCAGTGCTCTCTAATGTCTGCAGTTTGCAATCTTTGATACCAACCACCACCTTCTCCTCTACATGGACCTCCGTAACCTCTTCCACCATAGCCCGCTCTTCCAACACATTTCACCTGCCCTGAAAAGTTCCTCTAACATTCCTTTTCCATGCTCCCCCACCACAGAACTCAAGTCACCAATCAAGTTTGACATAAGGTGCCTTTACCCACTGAGCCATTTTCTTGAGGTTTTTGTCTTTTACTTTCTATTGTAATGTATGGAGAGCCTTTGGTGTTGCTTCTAACAAATTGGCAAGAATATTGTCCCATTGGCTAGGACAAGGAAGTAAGCTCAAGAAAAATACAGCTGAGGAATGTGTTCCTTGTATCCTGATCATCTTGATAGGTCCCTAGAAACAATGACCATGAGAATTTTGTTTATGCCTTGTTTGTTCCTTGACTACTTTGTTCATGCTTTAGAACCGACCCTATTCTTTGCATGTACTTAGAAAGATACAGACTGGGAGAAATTAAACCTGCTTCAGCATTTGCTTGAGTCATGTTATAATGTTGTCTAATTATCTTTTTGTTTACTTTAATCCTCACTCCCTCACTCAAGACCCTGTTGACTGACTGCACTGGCTTGGTCAGGTAGCACCCCAATGTTGTGGCTTGAGTACAAAGGGTTCAGTAAAGGACACCTTGGGAAAAAGAAGTGAGCAAAGGAAAATAAAGAACTTTTGGGGGGGCTGGAGAGATGGCTCAGCAGTTAAGAGCACTAACTGTTCTTCCAATGGTCCTGAGTTCAAATCGTGGCAACCATATGGTGGCTGGCTCACAACCATCCATAATGAGATCTGACGCCCTCCTCTGGTGTGTCTGAAGACAGCTACAGTATTTAGATATAATAATAAATAAATATTTTAAAAATATATATATAAAAAAAATTTGGGCTAGCGGTGAGTAAGCACTATAAAAATGGGGCAGGGTAATGGTAGGTTTTTTTGTACATATGTTTAGAGATATGCTAAAGTCAAGAGGAGGTCAGGAGACATCCTGCTTCCTCTCTGGTTCCCACCGGGAGAATACTTAGAGTCGTTCTGGGTCCCTTTGGTAGGACATCTGGTTTTCTCCCCTCAATGTCTAATGTGTGTCTTTGGTGTACTAGTCTGTCAATGTCTGTTAGTTTATGTTTGTGGTTTTGTTCTGCTGCTTGATTGTTGCTCTGTGTTTCATATTCTAAAGAAAAACTGAGCCGGGTGGTGGTGGTGCACACCTTTAGTCCCAGCACTTAGGAGGCAGAGGCAGGCGGATTTCTGAGTTCAAGGCCAGCCTGGTCTACAGAGTGAGTTCTAGGACAGCCAGGGCTACAAAACCCTCTCTTTTGAAACAAACAAACAAACACCTGGTTAAAACTTTATCTGCTGGAACATTTGGGTTCAGCAGATTGGCAAGGTGCTCCTCCCTTGAAATTACAGCTAGAAACACTAAGAGAATTTTGTCTGTCTAGTCTAAATATGTAAGTGTGTAGCCACTTCATCTTTGTTTCTCACTGGTCCTAAATGTATAAATATGCTCTGCATGTCTTGGCTATAGATTATTGCCTTATAAATTATTAGATATAGCTAAAAATTTGAAACATTGGTAACAGAAAGTTGGCTTAAAACTGGTAAGTCAGGGTTGGAGTCATTCTGGGCAACAACATATGGCATGAGCCAATGCAGTGAAACAGGTCTCTAAAGATATCTCTAAATTGGGATAATATTTTATGTAATTCTTGTCCTAGAAACCAGACTTATAAAAGATAGGATTTAAAACAATGAGGTATTAAAAGCTGCACCGTCATGCATCCATATACAAGAACTGGTAGCCAAACATTGTAATATGAAAATAATATACTCGGTATGATTTTACTTTATTCATTTATTTATTTAAGGTTTTTTTCGAGACAGGGTTTCTCTGTGTAGCCTTGGCTGTCCTGGAACTCACTCTGTAGACCAGGC
>NW_022196896.1:84816872-84825576 GCF_008632895.1 Mastomys coucha
CAGAAATCCGCCTGCCTCTGCCTCCCAAGTGCTGGGATTAAAGGCATGCACCACCACCGCCCGGCCTTGGTATGATTTTAGAGAGACTAGATTGCTTATACTGTTAAAAATTGGTTTTGCCTTACAAAATTATGGTTATGCTCTGATATTGCAAAAGAAACTTTTAAAAATTATAGTTAACTACATATAAAGCTAATGAAACACTGGCAGGTTACAATTAATGCACAGGCTCAAGATTTTAATTCCTCTTTGGTTGTCTTTCTGAATATAAACAGTGAACATGGGACTTTATGTCTTGTCTGTTCCTTGACTACTGTGTTTATGCCTTAGAACTGATCCTATTCTTTGCATGTACCTAGAGTGACATAAAAGCAGACTGGGAGAAATCAAACCTGCTCCAGCATTTGCTGGAGTCATGTTATAGAATTGTCTAATTGTCTTTTTGTTTTCTTTAATCCTTACTCCTTCACCCGAGACTGCTGACTGAGTGTGCTTGGTCAGTAATGCTAAATGTGGACCCCCAAGACATGGAGCCTGCACACAACCCCTGTGACCTTGCCCCCAGTTATTTCTGATTGGTAAATAAAGATGGCAACAGCCAATAGTTGGGCAGAAGAGACATAGGTGGGGTTGAGGTTTCCCAAGCTTGAGGTCGGAAGAGAAACAGAAGAATAAGCAAGAAGGAGAAGGAGAGGCCATCATGGGATAAGGGTCAAGATACCATGGTCGTAGGGCTGCCCACTTGGAGTTAAGAGACGGAACATAGTGAATAGTAAGTAATAACTCAGGGTTATTGATAGGAAAGTGGATTCTAACAGTGTGGAGGCTAGGCAGCTGCCTAGCTCTTGTGCTGCTTAAAGCATATTGTAAATATAAATAAAGGCTGTGGGTGTTGTTTTTCATCTGGGAACTCAATAACCAAAGGTGGGGTAGAAGGCCTGGGCTGGGACTTATTAATAATTTCTACTACACTATCATGCTGACCCAGATATTTCTTTTATCATGATCTAACACAACACATTGAGGAAACATTGTTAAAGTCAATGGCTGACATGCCTCATCATTTGCCTAAACAGGACTTCTAGGCTACAACCTTCGTACTGGACATCTCCATTCACTCCTTACAGAACAGTCCCTTTACCTAAGCCCGGGCATGTCTAATTCTTTAGTCATTACAGGTCAGATGCACACACCACTGACATTTCAAATGTTGGATTCTTCTACCACTACTGAGGCTTACCCACACCTGAGCAACCCCTGACAAGGGATAGTGAAAAATCAAAATCACCAAAACACAAAGGAGACAAAAACTGTGGATTACTTTTGACTATCTTGGAATGAACTTACCTAAGCCAATATAGATTTCAAATATAAATTATAAAATATAAAATATAAAATAATAGGTATAATGGACCAGATACTCCAAGAAGAGAACATAAATACAAAACAGAACTCATCAAATTCCTAGGCCAGGTCTACTAAGTTAAAAACACCCAGGATAGTTGTGAAAGAGCAGAAAGAACAGACAACAGTTATGTAAAGGGAAACCTGGGTTCATTTTCCAGTTTTATTCCAAGAGAGGTACTCTGTAAGTCATTTGACCTTTCTGAACCTTAGATTACAGGTAAATAACTAGCAAATGCCCATAAACTGTAACACTGAAATGAAGATAGAAAGCTGTCATTCATCACCCTTGTTTGTTTTGTCACTTACTTACCTCCAGCGGAGCTTTCTCTGAAGTAGAATGCCCTAAATGGAACAAAGGTCACATTCACTACAAATAGTTCATCTTAGATCATGACACAGTTCTGTCGGCAGCAAAGCTGCACTTTTACACACAGGCCACCATATTGTACTGAGTTTCCATTTAACTATAGGCTAAATGATCACCAAGAATTATATGGCTACTCCTACCAGTGACAGCATTTTGCAGCATTCTTGAATTTCTATAGGAAACACAACCCCAAGCCTTTTTCATTTGGACCAGAAAGCACACTGTTCCTCCTATCTGGAATGGATAATTCAATAATAGATGCTCCATAATTTGCAACAAGCCATTCAACTTTCAAACCCTGCATGAGAAATTGGCTAACTCAGACAAGTGATTATAGGACTTGGTGACTGTTGTAGGAGTCCTCGTCAATTCTCAATACAGGATGGCACAGATAACTTTCTGCCCTTTACTGACTGATATGTGTAGATATATTAAAAAGTTGCATTCTGTTAAATAAATCTTCTGAGTAGTAAAGAAGAAAATATATGAAATTTCACTCAGATTAAAAAAAAAAAGCAGCATACACAGATCACCTGATGGTGTCTTACCTTTGCTTTTTTGAGCAATGTTTTTTGTGATCTCAGGATCATTTGAGTCAAGTGGATCAATTTTTCCTGATGTTTTTGCTAGTTCTAAGGCTGTAATTAGAAAAAAAAAAAAGCACCTTTGTTGATCAACAGACACTAGCTTCACTTATATAACTCCTTAAAACAAAAACCCATATTACTTTTATCAGAAAAATGATATACAAACCTACCCATATTAAGAGTATGGCTTTATTATAAGTGCGGTTTATATATTAAGATATATAAATCTATCCATATTAAGAATGTGGCTTTAAAAAGACAGTAAGATATCTTCCCAGAATGTTTTGATCTTTAAAACATTACATTCTGTTACCTCCCCCTTCCCCTCAGCCATTGGACTTCTGGCAGTCTCTGCTTGGAGGCTACCACCTGGGGAGCTAAGACAAAAGCTCTCTGCAGACTGTCAGGTCATCTTTGAAGGAGCTGTCTACCACCTGAAGATCTTCAGAACCTGGGGACTTTGGCTCCTGAACCTTTTTTGCAGTGTTTATGTTATGCAAATATCATATAATCTAGAGATTTGTTTTCGGTTTCTCCTGTGACTATAAAAACCCTGGCTTATCTAAATAAAGTGAAGTCTTGATTGGGCTATTTCAACTTGACTTCATGGTTTCTCTTGCATTTCTTTTTTTTTTTTTCTTGCATTTCTAACCCTCTATTTCAGGTCCTTTGGTCTTTCCCCTGAGAGAACCCAGTTCGTGAAACTGTGGGCAGTTTCAGATGGTGCCTGAACTCATGGACTCAGACACGGAGGATTTATAAAGGACACACTGTCAAAAGCAGAGCTCTGCCTAAAGATTCAGAAGGTAAGGATAAGAGGTTGTACACCATTCTGCACAGTAGGCAATTTTGATGCTAGCGCTAGCCTTATTTTCATATTGTAGAAGTGTTGCCGAGTGTGCAAGAAGGGTACGGGGCTAGGCTGGGTTAGCGCTGACCCGGCATTAAACTCACCTAGGGGTTTGATGGTGAAAATGGGTTCAAATGAGTCAAAAGCAGCGATACAGAGTGTAAAAAAGTTGCTTCAGGCAAGGGGAATCAGGATGGAAAAAAATGCATTGAAAGATCTCTCAGATGAAATAGATAGAATCTTGTTGCCTATGGATTCAAGAAGTAAGTAATTTAAATAAAAGAACATGGGAAAAATTGGAAGAGCTCTGAGGAATAATCAGGCAGAGAGATTCACTCTCCGCCTTTGGGCACTCATTAAGGAGATCATAGAGGAGAGAGATAAGAGTGTCAGAAAGCGAATTGAGCTCACAGGAATCAGACAGTTCAGATACGGAAAGCAAAGAGAGTCTAAATACTTCCTCAGAAAGCAGATCTACTACGTCTTGCTGAGAGGAGTGGCTTTCATTCGCATCATCTGCTATTTCTAGGTCCACTATGACAGGAGAGAAGGCTCAGGGAGATTTACAATTAAGTAAACTGGAGTTTGAAATTAAGTTGCAGAAATTGAATGGTTATAAAAGATCTAAAAGGAGCAGTGGCTCAGTATGGTCCAAATGCCCCATTTACGCAGGCACTATTGGACAATGTAATAGAGTCAAATTTAAAACCTCAAGATTGGAGAACTTTATGTAAGGCTATATTGCAAGGAGGTGATTTTTTACTTTGTAGTTCATAATGGTGGGAAATCAGCAAAAGAACAACTGCGCAGAATGCTCAGTCAGGTAATCCAGAATGGAATCTACATATGCTCTTGAGAGAAGGGCAGTATGAAGGAAATGCTAGGCAGATTGAGTATCCTGTTGGAATATATGCACAAATTGCAATGGCAGTGAGATGAGCTTGGATTCAATTACCTACAAAAGGTGAGATTAATGGAAGTCTAGCTGCCATCCGACAAAATTTCGTAGCCAGGTTACAGCGAGCTGCGAGCAGAATTCTTGGGGAATCTCATACGGACAGTCCATTTATTACACAATTAGCTTATGAGAATGCTAATGCAGCAAGTAAAGCTGCTATTCAGCCACACAAGGGTAGAATGGATTTATGCGGATACATTCGCCTTTGTGCAGATATTGGATCTTCTTATAATCAAGGACTGGCAATGGCAGCTGCATTGCAGGGAACTAAGGTTCAAGAGATCCTGACGCAAAGACAGGGGAATAAAGGATGTTTTAAATGTGGAAGTATGAATCATTTTAAATATGATTGCCCTAAGAAATCAGGGGCAACAAACAGTCAGCAGTCAGGCGCTGCCCCGAGACTCTGTCTTCGTTGTAGGAGAGGGAAGCTTTGGGCCAGAGAATGTAGATTTAAAAAAGGCTTTCAAGACAATACCTTGTCGGGGAAACGAGTGGAGGGGGCAGTCCCAGGCACCCTTCCTAAAACAACAGGCAGCATATGGGGCCATCAAGCTGCCATCCAGCCAAGGAAATTAATCTTTGAACTTTTCAGGGCAACCCCAGGAAATGCAGGATTAGACCTCTGTTCCACCTGCCACACAGCATTAACGCCAGAAATGGGAGTTCAAATTCTGCCTACTGGAGTCTTTGGGCCCTTGTCCACAGAGACTTGGGGATTGCTTAAAGGGAGAAGTAGCTCAATTGTGAAAGGATTGCAGATTTATCCAGGTGCTATTGATGGTGATTATCAGGGGGAGAATAAGATTATGGCTGCTTCACCTCGTGGTGTTATTACAATACCTGCTAATCAGAGAATTGCTCAGCTTATTTTAATCCCTCTGTACCCAATGCCTTCTAATGTTGTTAAAAATGAGAGAGGACAAAGTTGCTTTGGTTCTTTTGATGTACACTGTGTACAATCTATCACTAGCAAAAGACTCAATCTTAAATTAATTATTGAAGGAAAAAGTTTTGAAGGTTTAATAGATACTGGAGTTGATGTGATTATCATTAGAGGACAAGACTGGCCCTCAACCTGGGCTTTGTCTGAGACAATTACTCATCTCCAAGGAATTGGTTATGCCAATAACCCAAAATGAAGCTCTAAGCTTCTAACCCGGAGAGATGAGGAAGGTAATTCAGGACAAATTTAGCCTTATGTTATGTCAAATCTGCCTGTTACTCTGTGCAGAAGTGATCTGTTGTCACAAATGGGCCTCGTCTTGTGCAGCCCCAGTGAAATAGCTAATAAGCAGAGGTCAGAACAGGACACTAGAACATCTGGAGGTGCTAAGTAAGCCTCATCCTAATAGTAAAGGTTTGAAGCATTTTCCATGATGGCCACTATCTTGCTTGCGCCCCACGCAGATAAAATTCAATGGATTAATAATATTCCAGTTTGGGTTGATCAGTGGTCTTTATCTCAAGAAAAGTTAGAAGCTGCTTCTTTGCTATGCAGGAGCAATTGGAAGCAGGACCTCTGAAGGAATCCAATTCCCCATGGAATACGCCAGTATTTGTCATCAAGAAAAAATCAGGTAAATGGAGATTGTTACAAGATCAAAGAAAGGTAAATGAAACAATGGTACTTATGGAAGCATTGCAAACTGGACTTCCATCTCCAGTGGGAGTGCCAAAAGGATATTGTAAAATAGTTATGGATTTAAAAGACTGTTTCTTTACAATTCCTTTTCACCCTGAAGATTGTGAGAGATTTGCTTTTAGTGTTCCATCTGTTAATTTTATAGAACCTATGAAAAGATATCAATGGACAGTCCTTCCTTAGGGCATGGCTAATAGTCCTATGTTATGTCAAAATTTGTGGCACAAGTTATTGATCCTATAAGGAAAAAATGGCCAATGATATATATTGCCCATTACACAGATGATGTCCTGTTAGCAGGAAACAATCCTCAGGATGTACTTCTATGTTATAGACACTTACAAGTTGCTCTAGCTGAGAAGGGACTGCAGATAGCTCCAGAAAAGGTGCAGACTCAGGATCCGTATAATTATTTACGATTTACACTCACGGATCAATCTATTATTCCCCAAAAGATAGTTATTAGTAGACAGATTAAAAACCTTAAATGATTTTCAAAAATTATTAGGTGATATCAATTGGCTTTGTCCCTATCTAAAGCTTACTATGGGAGAATTGAAACCTTTATTTGATATTCTCAGAGGTAATTCTGATTCAAATTCTTCTAGATTTTTAACTCGAGAAGGAATGTCAGCTTTACAGCAGGTAGAAAGAGCTATTGAAAATCAATTTGTTACTTATATAGATTATTCTTTACCCCTGCATTTGTTAATTTTCAACACAACTCATGTTCCTACAGCGGTGTTACAGCAAAGAGCGCCTCTCATGTGGATACATTCAAGGGTATCTCCTAGATGTAATATCTTGCCATATTATGAGGCAGTAGCTCATATGATCATGCCTGGCAGAAAGCAAGCACTGACTTATTTTGGCAAAAAACCAGATGTTATCATTCAGCCTTTTACTTTAGATCAAGATTCTTGGTTAAAACAGCATAGCACAGATTGGTTGCTTGCTCAGATAGGATTTCAGGGAATTATAGATAATCATTATCTTCAGGATAAACTGATAAAAATTTTAAATGTGCATTAAATGATATTTCCTAACATGACTTCTTTACACCCTTTGAGTAATGCCCTTGTGATATTTACTGACGGTTCCTCTAAGGGACGAGCTAGATATCTTATGAATAATCAACAGGTAGTCATAAAAACTCCTGGTCTCTCAGCTCAGTTAGCTGAATTAACAGCAGTGTTTCAGGTTGTGACTGATGCTTTCAATCTTTTCACTGATAGCTTATACATTGCACAATCAGTTCCTTTGTTACAAACATACGGTACATTTGATTTTAATACTACAGCAGGATATTTATTTTCACAATTGCAAAATGTCATTCTTACATGAAAAAATCATTTTTATATTGGTTGTATATGAGCTCATTCTGGTCTTCCTGGATCATTGGCTGCAGGTAATGATTGTATTGACAGAGCTCTTGTAGGAGAAGCTTTAGTTTCAGACCCTATTGTACTAGCTAAACGTGAACATGAAAAATTCCAACTTTCTAGCCATACCTTGAGACTCAGACACAAAGTTTCCAAAGAGCAAGCAAGAATGATTGTAAAACAATGTCCTAACTGCGTCTTTACAAAGACTTCAGATAAGATAGCTTCCAGAGAGACTGTGACAGCTTGTGGACATTGCAGGCGGTAAAGGCATGTCTTGACATTAAATGTATGGGAATGAGGTGCATTTTGAGAACCTGGGTTCAGCGAGTTAGGCTTCTGGCAAAGAAATCAACCTAAGACAGAGGCACGTGCCGAGTGGCTGTGTTTTGAAAAAACACGAAATGAGCCCGGTTTGTAGAATTCAAACTAGATGCATGTGATTCTCTATGATGGGTAAGATATTTTGCCAGTAGATATTATACTGCAGGTGAGATTCACCAAGGCACTGAAAATTCCCACACAGGACTGTGATATATGATTATGCCTTAGTCCTGCTATTTTCTAAATAAAAAGGGAAGAACTGTTACCTCGCCCTTCCCCTCAGCCATCGGACTTCTGGCAGTCTCTGCTTGGAGGCTACCACCTGGGAACTAAGACAAATGCTCTCTGCAGACTGTCAGGTCATCTTTGAAGAAGCCACGCACATGCCCACCACCTGAAGATCTTCAGAACCTGGGGACTTTGGCACCTGAACCTTTTTTGCAGTGTTTATGTTATGCAAATATCATATAATTTAGAGATTTGGTTTCGGTTTCTCCTGTGACTATAAAAACCCTGGCTTATCTAAGTAAAGTGAAGTCTTGATTGGGCTATTTCAACTTGACTTCGTGGTTTCTCTTGCATTTCTTTTTTTTTTTTTAATTTTTGCATTATGATGAGAAAAGTTACATGACTTCAATTTATCTGAATTTGTTAACATTTAAAAACATATTTTAATTAAATAGAATTGAATCACATTCTTGTTTCCCTTTTGTACGACCGCTCCTCCCATAGACCCCCCTTCAATACCTACAATATCTTTTTTGTCGTATTCCTTAAAATTTTTAAAATATTATAACAATAAAAATAAGTATTATAAAAGTTGTTTGCTATAAAACAACAATCGATTTAACAGTCTTATGTAGATGCTCATCTACAGCAATACTGAAATACATTTTTCTCAGTATAAATTTTAAATAACTCCAAACATGTTAGCTGTATACTTCAAAATAATATATCACTACTAGTATTTTCTTAAATGAACATGAATATATAAAGTCTTTTTGTTTGTTTTGTATTTAGTAGAATTTAAAATCTTGGCTCTTACTGTGGTGCAAGCCTAAAATAAGAACAATTTTTAGACATTGGATTTCATTGTAATAAGGCTATATTTCAATGACCAAAGGATTTTACCTCCATCGTAGCTAAGCTAAGAGTTGATAGTTCTGCTGCACCAAGAAATGAAT
>NW_022196896.1:84826961-84849024 GCF_008632895.1 Mastomys coucha
TCTATCTCTTGTATTCTGTTGGTGATGCTTGCATCTGTGGCTCCTGATTTCTTTCCTAGGTTTTGTATTTTCAGGGTTGTCTCTTTTTTTGATTTCTTTATTGTTTCTATTTCCATTTTTAGCTTCTGGATGGTTTTGCTCATTTCCTACACCTGCTTGACTGTGTTTTCCTGTAGTTCTTTAATGGATTTTTGTGTTTCCTCTTTAAGAGCTTCTAGCTCTTTACCTGTGTTCTCCTGTATTTCTTTGAGGGTGCTATTTATGTCTTTCTTAAGGTCCTGTATCATCATCATGATAAGTGATTTTATATCTGAATCTTGCGTTTCCAGTGTGATTGTGTGTCCAGGACTTGCTATGGTGGGAGAATTGGGTTCTGATGATGGCAACTGACCTTGGTTTTTGTTGTTTATTTTCTTATGCTTGCTCCCTGCCATCTTGTTAACTCTAGTGCTACCTGCCCTTGCTAAATCTGACTGGAGCCTGTCCTTCCTTTGATCCTGGTTGTGTCAGAACTCCTCAGAGTCAAGCTGTCTCTGTGATCCTGTGGGGTGCTGGGCTTGTTGGAAGTGCAGCTTTCTCTGTGTGTTGTGGGAGTGGCTGCAGATCTTGTGCCCAAGGTCTGCTCAGAACACTAACCCAGACAGACCAGAAGGAACCTGAGTCACTGGGCTGGCGGAGTTCCTGTGTGCCTGGTCCCGCTGGTCCCAGTTACTCCCCTCTCTTGCATTTCTAACCCTCTATTTCAGGTCCTTTGGTCCTTCCCCTGAGAGAACACAGTTAATGAAACTGCAGGCAGTTTCAACATTCACTCATTTGTATGGGGGGGGGCAGTGTGTATATGAAGTCAGAGAAGTTAGTTTTCTTTTTCCAAAATGAGGGTCTTGGAGATCAAATTCAGTTTGTCATGTTTTGTGGCAAATGTCTTTACTTGCTGAGCTATCTAACTTCTTCCTAGCATCTAAATCTCTCAACTATATGCAAATTCTCTAACAGCAAAACAGAAAGACTTTCTCGAATCCCTACCAACAGCTTACACTTTCTACTTCTTTTCTCCTTTGGCATATTTATCATTTTCTCTCTTATTTCTTTTCTTTGTTTGATTTGAGACAGGGTTTCTCTGTGTAGCCCTGGCTGTCCTGGAATTCACTCTGCAGACCAGGCTGGACTCGACCTCAGAGATCTGTTGCCTCTGCCTTGAGTGCTGGGAATATAGGCGTGCACTATGCCCTGCCCTCCCTCCTTTCCTCATCACATACATTACAGCCACAACCTCCTTAGGCCATACAAGGGGAACAAGCTGGGATCTAAACACCAAGTAAAAACTGTCTGTGATTAAAGTTCTGTTTTAAAATTCTGCACACAGGAGTGATGAGTAAAATATGGTGTTGACCAGACAGCTGCTTCTTTGTGTAAGTACTAGATGAAGTGTTTGGCCTTTAGGTGAATATCTTAAATAAAACGTCTAATCTTTGTTTCAATGATACTTACACTCTCACACTGTGACAGGCAGGTGGAGCCTACATGAGGGAACAGATTTCCATCCCTAAATGTAGGACTCATACAAAGGTACATATTAATCAAGTTATCTTACTCCTCTTATTCTTTTTATGATTTGTCTTCATCATTTCTAATTATGTAATTATATATGTATGGAGTACTGACACCTACAATGCCCAGGGATCTGAAACCTCACAGTTAGAGTTGTGGTGTTTGTGAGCTGTCTGACCAGGGTGCTGGTTACCAACCCTAGGTCCTTGGCAAAGGCGCGACATACTTTTAGCTGCTGAAGCATTTCACCAGCCTACTTCTTTTAGTCTTTAAATGGAGAAACTATAGCTGTATTTAAATTTTAGCCATCTTACTGATCTATATGCACTTACTATCTCTGTTACCATATTTATCTTCTTGAAATTTAGCTAAGATACTCAAAAGCTCCACAGCATTTCTCTTTCTCAATTTCCTGATCTGTAAGTCATTGCATGGTTTGTGGTTGTTGTTATAGTTTATTTGTTTTTTGAGCCTTCCTTTGCTTTTTGTCAGAGAGGGGTCTTTTTGTAGTAGACAGTGGTTCTTACAGGGATGTATAAGGGGCCTAAATAACAGCAATAAGTGCACTCAATGCTCAGCTGTCAAAGTCCCCCCTCCTCCAAAGCTCAGGTACCATCTCTGAAAGAAGGAAGCGCTGGAGGGAAGGGCAGAGAGCAGCGCCATGCTGTCTTCATGCATGACAAGATGCTCCATGAGCAGGGGCTCACAGAGTCCTGATGCTTCCTGACGGTTTATAGGCAGTTAAGAGTTAGTGTGGAGAGCTCACAAGGCCCCATCTGTCCCCAAGAATCTACAGGTAATCACTAGGGGAGGAAGAGACTTTGTTCAGTGCTGTAGCCACTGGTAAGCTACTCAGTTTTCTAAATAATCCTCAACCACGTAAATAACCTTAATTATATTCATTAGTGGGAGGGAGGGGGAGAGTGATTGATTAGAGTATTAGGGGAACTAATTGGGAAAAGGGAGGAATCATCAGGAATGAGAAGGAGCAAGAAAGGGTAATGTGGTGAAATACGACATACATGTACGAAATGGCATGATGAAGCCCATTATTATGTATAATCCCATACACTGATATAAAAACTTAAAACCAGTATTTTCCTTGAAATCACTCCTCTGCTTGGGGCCCACTGACGCTGCCTTCTTGGATGCCTGCAGCTCTGTGATTACCCCTCTCGTCTTCACAACCCTCATCCTTTACAGTGTTCTAGGTGAGCGTGTGGCTCAGTCTGTGCTCCTCTCCAGAAACTCTAACATTTGGATTAAAAGGCTCTGATTCACTGGATGGAAGGCAGGGGAAGGAAAACTGTCTATCAACACAGTGTCATACCAATCTTGAGACTAGCTGAGGTCCTTTTGGTTTCATATGGACAAAAAATGGGCGTTTTAAGGTAGGCTCCCACTGTTCTGCTCAGGTTAACCTTCAAGACTACTGTCTTCCTGCCTAGGCCTCCTGAATAGCTGGAATTACAGGTACATGCCACCACTTCCACCTTTCTATCTAATATTAAGTGCAAAGGGAACAGCGAGAAGGGAAGTAAAGTAATTTCTATTGATTTTCAAGGATTGGCATCACCACCTTCCATGATTCAACCCGAGTGCTTTTCTACTTTGAGCAACCACTATAGCTTGTAAGTAACGTAATGGACGCTTGAGAGAAACAGAATGGTATACGCTTTGAAATCTAAACCTGGCTCTGCAATTTGTCTGTAATTTCAATACACACCATAGGCTCCTCTAGATAGACAGGCAAACAGAAATATATATTACACAATGCATTGACCCTGGCCTATATAGTACTTGGTCAGTAATAACAACTTCTGTTATTTTATGTGTATGTGTGTGTATGACTTTCTTTTTAAGTGACAGCAGCTCAGGATGTCTTTGAGCTTGTGATACTCCTGTCTCTGTGTCTAGAGTGCTGGAATTCTAGGTGTATGACATCACATCAGTGAATGGCATTATTCTTTAAGGAGATGTCTCCTTCTCTAACTTCTAAGAAGCACTGCTTTCATCATCATTCTTTTAAGAAGACGAGAATCGGTGATTGTGGTGTTAGTCTATAGTGACTATAGAAGACAGACAGTAACATACCCAATTTAGTCATCTCTTCAGGGTGTTTTCTCTGTTGAAAGGAATAAACCTTATTCCTACCATCTACAGCAGAGCCGTTTCCCAAGGATTCTGAAAAAGAAAATGTAACATGCACTGAGGAAAAAGGTTCAGAAAAAAGATAAAGCTTTAAATAGCTAAAATCTAAAAATTATACCCTTACTACCTTTCATAAAAGCTTACCATCAGATATTTATATTCAAAATATTTTCACACACACAAGGAAAACGGGCTGATCTTGTTCATTTAAATGTCACCACAAGAAACATGCTATTTATAGATTTTCCTCCAGACTGGAGAGATTAATGTGAGAACTAAATCACACAGGTAAAACTATAAGCTGTAAAAGGACCAACACTGGACGTAAAGTCTGTCTACACTAGTTCTCTTATCCTAGCAAAACAAAACCTGACTTGGAGAAATGGGTGAGTGGTTTAAAATGCTTCCTCCTCTTCCAGAGACTCTGACTTGGACTCCCCACACCGACAGGCATCCGCTAGCCCACAGCAGATCCAATGCCCTCAGCACACTCGCATATCCATTAAAAAAAAAAAAAAAAAAAAAATCTCTGAAGTAAGTAACTTCATAAATAAAAGGTGCTCTTTCTTCCTGGACATGGAGCTAGCATGAGCTCCTTGATAAAGGTCCCCTTGGTTGTGCCATATAGAAAGTCAAGAAGCTTGAGAGTCACCCAGAAGGCACACTTTTTTTTAAATTACAGCCTGTTTTTGCAAGAACTATCTTAATTCATTCAAATGGTAAGTATAGCACTGTTCAGTCTATTAGGAGCCACTTCAATGCTGTGTCTCTTAAGGCAGCATGCTTCAGCTGACTTAACTCCAACTAGACCTTGTCTGTTCCCAACATCACCACACTTCTAGTGCATAAACCCTTGGGGACATACCACAGAAAATGTTCTTAGTGAACAGACTTTTTTTCTTTTCTTACTCTTCCTAAAAATTCTGTGTTAGAGCCAGATGTGGAGGTATATGCCTGCAATTCTAGCACTTATGAGGAGGAGACAAGATGATCAGTAGTTCAAAACCAGCCAGGCTACATGATAACAAGTCTCAAAATGGCAATGCAGGAAAAGAAAAAATCCTTTGTTAAATGTCCCTCTGTGTTTTAAAACTTAGGCTAGCAGGATGGTTCAGTGGGCAGAAGCACCTGCCACCACAAAGTCTGCCAACCTGACTCTGATCATTGGAACTAACATGTTGAAAGGGGAGAATCAACTTCCCCCAGTTGCTCTCTGAACTCCACATTTGAACACAGAAAACAAACAAATTAAACATAACTTTTTGTTTTGTTTTTTTGATTTTTGAGACAGGGTTTCTTTGTGTAGCCCTGGCTGTCCTGGAACTCACTCTGTAGACCAGGCTGGCCTCGAACTCAGAAATCCGCCTGCCTTTGCCTCCCAAGTGCTGGGATTAAAGTGTGCGCCACCACCGCCCGGCGTAAATATGACTTTTAAGCCTTCATTTTTGTTTCTTTGTTTTTTAACAAAGAAACTAGTGTGTTTTCTGTTCTGATCAAAGAGAGCTGGGGGAAAAGTTCCACAGTTAAGAATGTTTCCTAGGGTCTTGGAGAGATATCTCAGTGGTTAAGAGCACTGACTGCTCTTCCGGAGGTTCTGAGTTCAATTCTCAGCAACCACATATGTGGCTCACAACCATCTGTAATGGGATCTGGTGCCCTCTTCTGGCATCCAGGCATACATGCAAGCAAAACATTGTATACATAATAAATAAATCTAAAAAAAAAAAAGAATGTTTTTATGTAATCATGAGGATCAGAATTCAAATCCCAGCAACCATGTAAGAAGAGTAAGGTGTCAGCCAGGATGTAATGGCACATTCCTTTAATTCCAGGTACTTTGGAGGCAGAGGCAGGAGGACCTCTGTGAGTTCCATGCCAGTCTGGTCCACAAAGTGAGTTCTAGACTAGCCACAGCTACACAGAGAAACCCTTAAAAACACCACAAATAAATAGATAGATAGATAACAAAAGAAAGGTAATTAAAAAAATTCTCAAATCAGGTTTATAAAAAGACTAAGATAAATGCAGAAAATGTTACTTTCTACATATTACCTAGAACATCTCTCTCTACCTTTAAATATGTGTTGGCAAATAATAGGGAGAAAAACATTTATGCTGGACATGGTTGTGTAGTCTTTTAATCTCAGAACTGGGGAGCCCGAAGCAGGTGAATCTTTTTGAGTTCCAGGTCAGGGGGATGAAGGGGAAAGAATAAGATATAAGAGGGCTGTGGTCTAGATCAATGGAAAAGCATCTGCCCAGCATGTACGAGAGCTTGTGATCTATCCCCAGTACTGCAAAAAAGATTATTTCAAAATAATTTTAAAAATGATGACTCCATCTGGATATGTTAGAATAATATCCTCTTTTATTTATGAAGTTTTCTAAAGAAATAATGAATGTATCTAAAGATTTAACACAAAAATATAGCAAAAGACTAGAATACCCACTGGTTCTAAGAACAGGGAACAGATTAATTGTAGCTGTTTATATTTTAATAATTGTGTCCCTTAAAACTGTTTGCACGAGAGGGTCTGCATGTAGCTTTTGGGAACTTGACCCCAATTAATTCTGAATGGTAAATAAAGATGCCATAGTTACTCAATAGTTGCTCTCAGGAGCTGAACCTGGTAGTAAATGACTTTAATCTCAGTACTCAGGAAAAAGAGGCAGGAGAATCTCAGTGAGTTTGAGGCTGACCTCAAAACAAAACAAAACAAGACAAAAACAAAAAACCCAAACCAACAGCAATAAAAAACCACCACTAACACCATGAGCATGCCTTGGTGAGAGCAACACTACTTAGAATTTTCCTCCATCTACAGAGAAAACCCAGGAAACAATACAATGACCTAATGTGTAAGCGACTTTCAAATGTCCCTGTCCTCTGCTTCCCTAACTCCAAGAAGGGAAGAGCTCTCCTCTGCACACGCTGCCAACTCCAACCCCACAATGCTCCACCTTAGAGCACTGGACCAAGCAATCACAGACTAAGGCCTGCCCAACAGCATGGCCCCAAGAAACCATGGGTTGAATCCTCTGAATCGGTGAACTGAAATAAATCTTTTCTCCTCTAAAAGCAACAATATGCCTGCCTGTGGCATGACAGAATATGTCCATAATCACAACCACTCAGGAGGCTGGGCTGGTGAGGATCACAGACCAAGGACTGGTTATTTCTCTTTTTTTTAATAAAAAAAAAAATTGCTGGGGTCTGAAGAGATGGTTCAGTAGTTAAGAGTATGTACCGCTCTTGTAGAAGAGCTGAGTTCAGTTCCCAGAACCACTCTGGGAGACTCACAGCCACCTATAAACCTAGCTGATGCCCTTTTTTGGCCTCCAATGGCACTGGCACATTTGTACACACATAATTAAAAAATCAGACCTTAAAAAATGCACCAAAACAAACAACTTGAAAGAAGTGCCTTTAGATTCGACATACAACTCTACTATATGACTCTGCAATATACGGAGTTATTTTTGTGCATTCTGAAAGCAGTTCGAGCTACTAGCCTAAAGCTGGATGTGTGTCACCCCAATTGGATACCTTGAATATCTCTTCCCAAGACTTCCACGTAGTTTTGATCCTCCAACACTTCCAGGTCACTTTTCTCCAACTCACATTCTGCCTTCTTTATTACTTTCCGGGGATTGACCAAAAGCTGAGCCTTCTCCTTCTTTAATTTAGTTCCTGTAAAAACATACAAAACATTAGGACACAGGGGGCGTGAATTCTTTCTAAATATTATATTAGAGTTATCCAGATGGCTGCTTGGTGGGTGAAATGTGCACCACGCGGCCTAATGGAAGCACAGTGGAAGGAGAGAACCAATTCCAGAGACTTGTCCTCTGACAGCCATGCGCATGTTACATGTGTGTCAGCAGACAGACTACACTAAACGCATGGTCAGTACATAAAGGTGTGGGGGAAGTCAATGCTTTCTCTTTCATTAAAAGTACTAAGTCACAGGATAGAGAGATGGCTCAGCACTAGAGCGCTTGCTGCTCTAGTAGAGGTCCAGTTTCTAGTACCTACATGGTGGCTCACAAGTGTCTGTAATTCTAGCCCTAGGGTATTCATTCCAATGTGTTGTTCTGGCCTCCGTGGGCACTAGGCACACATGTGGTATATAGACATACAGGTAGGCAAAAAACCCACAAACATTAAGAAAAAATATGGAACTAAATTAAGTACCCACTAAATTAACTACCCCTTGAACTCAGAGTGGATGGGTAGTTACTCTCTGCCGCTACTAAGCATTTCATATGAGTTACGGTTCTATACTGACTTACAGTTAAACTTCAAAGGAAGCAGCCTGAAACGCAGAGCAGTCCTACTAGAGTGAATACTGTGCATTGTAATGTTTTTAAGAACAACATGATGCACAAGCATCTCTTCAACTGTACAATCGCGCTTACCTCCTTCTCTATCCAGAATGTGACTAAGAACATCATCGTCTCCCACGAACTGAACACTGGGCACCTTGGCTTCCTTTAATTGCGTTGTGCTCATTGTGGCCAACCTAAACAAAACCAGTAAGTCAATGAGATGAAGGGGCCACACCAATGGTCAAGTCAATGAAACTTATCTGTGAAATGAACACACATATTCAGTTATCATTTTTTAAAGGTGGGGTTGTATTCCACTTGTATGTATCTCCATGAGGGCTTGAGATCGAGACATGCCAGCCAAGCCATTCCCTCCCCAGCTTGCTTTTGGTCATGGTTTTTACCACAGCAACAGAAAACCAAACCGGTTCTGACATGCTCTCAGAAATCCCAGTTTTACCTTTCCTTCCGGAAAAACAGAACAAAAACAAACAAACAAATAATCCCCCAAAATAAACACCAAAACTTAATGGTTATCTCTCATAATTTACTCATTACACAGATAAATATTCCTAAATTTTTGTTTAATAGCCAGCGCAATTTAATGGCTTTTTCTTTTACCTTGTAAGGCGCTATGCATTCTGCAGCTTGAACATCCAGTCACCTGTAACTAGAAGTCAGTCAAGATCAGCTGGTAGGTGAAGGAAACCACCCCCTCCCAAAGAGAAGAGTTTTAACTAACAGCATGATGTGCAGATAATTATTCTCATGAAGCTAAAACTGCTATGGTGGCAAGAAGAGAACAAAATAGTAATAGGCTAAAAGAACATTAGACTGAGAAAAACATCTAGACTGGTAAGAGGTAGGTTAGAGAAGAAAGCTAAACACTCACTATGAATTTTGTTTTCTGCTATAGTGTTGTTATGTAGCCAAGGCTAGCTGTGAGTTCAAAATTCTGCTTCTGCCTCTCAAGTGCTGGAATTATAAGTAAGTGCCACCAAACCTAGCTCTTTTTTTTTTTTTTTTTTTTTTTTTTTTTTTTGGTTTTTCGAGACAGGGTTTCTCTGTATAGCCCTGGCTGTCCTGGAACTCACTCTGTAGACCAGGCTGGCCTCTAACTCAGAAATCCGCCTGCCTCTGTCTCCCAAGTGCTAGGATTAAAGGTGTGCGCCACTACCGCCCAGCTCAAACCTAGCTCTTTACAAGTATTCTAATTTAACCCTGGGAGCTCTAAGAGGTTATATTTTGTAGGGAAAAATAATAACTATTTCATCCATAGAGTCAGAACCATATCTAACAAACCATGTCCTTCTTGGGTCATTTTATAAATAGAGTATATTAGACAAAATGTGTAATACATCTATATGATATCTGTATAAAGAAACTAACAATTTACACTTGAATAAAAAGGGTTTTTGTGGGCTGGAGAGATGGCTCAGTGGTTAAGAGCACTGACTGCTCTTCCAAAGGTCTTGAGTTCAAATCCCAGCAACCACATGGTGGCTCACAACCACCCGTAATGAGATGTGATGCCCTCATCTGGGGTGTCTGAAGAAGTGTATATGAAGTGTACTTACATATAATAAATAAAATTAAAAAAATGCTTTTAAAAAGGGTTTTTGTTGTTTTGATACATTATGTGAGATACTATATCAGGTACCTTTAGATACCTCAGAAACTAAGAATGAGTCAAGTACATTTTTGTGTATGTGTGCAATTACTCTACTTTATAAATAAGTAAACTTGTTGGTTAAATATTGAATGATTCACCAACACTCACACAATTTAGAGACCCAGTTTTGACTGATTCTTAAATTCCTGACCAGTTGATTACATAGCTTATTCCTTTTTCATTTACCTTGGTTTTTTTTTTTTTTTAAACTTGCTTTAATGGGTCTCAAAATTCTGTGACAGATTTTTGGTCAAATTGTTTCCATTAAAAAGTACTGATTTTGAAAACTAATAACTTAAAACTGCCACACACACAAAAAAATGGTCCACAAAACATTCTTTCCTTCTGAAGGTTTTACGATGCATTGTTATCACTAAACACTCTTTTACTATTAAACTTAAATGGCCAATTGAGACGAACAGTTCTGAGAGTGTTCTTCCACCACTGATTAAGACTGGGGTGGCAGGTGTTAGGGATAATATTCATTTAGTCTTCTGAGCTTTCTGGGCAGACTTGGTGACTTTGTCAGCTCCAGCAGCCTTCTTGTCCTCAGCTTTGATGACACCCACAGCAACTGTCACAAACAGCAAAATGACCAAGTGGAGGATCATCAGAGAAGTTCTCAGCACACACGGGCTTGCCAGGGACCATATCAACAATGGCAGCATCACCAGACTTCAAGAATTTGGGGCCATCTTCCAGCTTCTTACCAGAACGATGATCAATCTTTTCTTTAAGCTCAGCAAACTTGCATGCTATGTAGGCTGTGTGATAATCCAGAACAGGAATGTAGCCAGCACTAATTTGGCCTGGATGGCTCAGGATAACCACCTGAGCAGTGAAGCCAGCTGCTTCCATGGGTGGGTCATTTTTGCTGTCACCAGCAACACTGCCTCATCTAACATCTTTGACGGACACGTTCTTTACATTGAAGCCCACATTGTTCTCAGGAAGAGCTTCACTCAAAGCTTCATGGTGCATTACCTTGAAGACTTACTTTGTAAAGTACTTCCTGCCACTGGATAAAAATCTAACTCTCTCTGAAAACTACTCATAACACGTCATCACAAAACAAAACATTTGGCTCTGAACTTCAAGGCAATGTGAGGAGAGAAAGTGTGGGGGAGGGTCAGACTACAGAGAAGAACATTACCTAATTTTCATTAGCAAAAGATAAATAATTCTTGAGAGTGAGTTTTCAAAGACTTTTATAAAAATATTCTAGGTTGCTAAATATTATCACAGGCCATTTCCCTATGGTGGTTTATTGTGTACGTGTAAATGCAGAGGTCAGAGGACAACCTGTGGTGTCTCACTCCTTAGGAGTCACTAGTCTTATTTTACACAGGGTCTCTCAATAGCCTAGAACTTGTAGACTAGGCTGGTTGACCAACAAGCCCCAGAAACCACCTGTCTCTGCCTCCCTAGGACTGCAAGCTCCCTGTCACCATTTTTTTTTTTTAAATGTAGGTTCTAGGGATTGAACTCAGGTTGTCATGCTTGTAAGGCAAGCACTTTACCAACCGAGCCATCTCTCTAATACCTGGTATATTTTCTTTTACTCTGTGTGTGTGTGTGTGTGTGTGTGTATGTGTGTGTGTGTAAAACTATTATCCCATGACTCCCAGACTGGCCAGGCCTCCAACCACGTAGTCAAAGATAACTTGAACTTCTGATTCTGCTTCCACCTCCCACGTGCTATGGAACAGGCCCTTGTCGCTATCATTACCATGTGCAGTGCTGGGGTGGAGCTGTGGCTACGCCAAGCGCTTCATCAACTGTATTGCACCCCTCGTCCCTTAGTTTACTTTTTGAAAGGGTCTTACTTTATAATACAAGCCAGCTTTGAACTCATTTTAAGAGTAGTGGGATCACAGCTATGTCCCATTCCCAGATCTAGTATTTTAATCACTAGGTGAGCCGCCTAATGTGGTCAAGGACAGCCATGAATCCTTGTTGTAAATGTACTTAAACACTACGAGTGCTTTTTGCAAAAAAAAAAAAAAATTAACTGTATTGTGATGTTCTCAACCAGGAACTTTGTAAATAACAGCAACATTGAATCGAAATGTTAAAAAGGCTGGATATGCCTGTTCAGCCTTGTTTGTATTTATATAACATCTCCGATTTTTAAGATATCTTATGTAATACAAACAAAATCACCTCACTTGACATTTCTGTCAAGACCTCATAAGAGAATGTCCCCTTCTTTTCCACAGTTCCTCAGAAAAACACTACCTAACACAATAAGTACACAATAGGGAGCTGGAGAGATGTCTTGTTGGTTAAGAGCACTGACTGTTCTTCCGAAGGTCCTGAGTTTAAATCCCAGCAACCACATGGCGGCTCACAACCATCGGTAATGAGATCTGATGCCCTCTTCTGGTGTGTCTGAAGAAGGCTACAGTATGCTTACATATGATAATAAATAAATCTTTTTAAAAAAAAAAACAAGTACACAATAAAACGTCAATATGGGAG
Source organism: Mastomys coucha (assembly GCF_008632895.1). Lineage (NCBI taxonomy): Eukaryota > Metazoa > Chordata > Mammalia > Rodentia > Muridae > Mastomys > Mastomys coucha. The sequence continues at coordinate 84,839,143 of NW_022196896.1, forward strand.
GCTGACTAGGCAGCTCAGTAGATAAAAGCACTCGTCTAGCAAGCGTCAGAATGGGAGCTGAGATCCTTGTAGCCATTTAAAAGGTGAGGAGCGCTCAGAACTGGGGAGGCGGAGAATGGGGGAGGGGGGGAATTCCTGAGGCAAGCTTGGCTAACCAACAGGGACCAGATCTCAGTAAGACCCAGCCTCAGTTACGAGCGATCCAGAAAGACATCTAAAACTAACACACACTACCTGCACATATGCACCAACATCCACACTAATGCACACACCCACAGTCAACCAACGAAATACAGCTATTCATAGGGAGCATCTGTAACTTATAGTGGTTATCTATAGGGCTAAAGGGTCAATTCTCTTCACAGTCAACTAGAAGGCAACACCAAGAGTTGGCAGCCACACACTTTCCTCTGGGAGTAAACACATTTTTTAAAACCAAGCATTGTCCCAAGGAGACCCTTTAGGGACGGACACCCGGCTGGAACTATAGAACAGACTTCAGCAGTCGTTCTATCCCGCGATTCCTTGGGCCACAGCCCTCAGAATTCCCTCTCCTCTGGCAGAACGCTGCCCTTTTTTTTTTTTTTTTAACAGTTCTTTATAATTCTCTTTCCAAATAAAAGGCCGAGTTAGCCGGAAAGCAGGCATGGTTCGTGCAGGAGACCCTCTCGCCACAGGACAGACTTGGCTTTCGCCAGACAGCGCCTCTCCCAGGTGAGGTACCCCAGAGGGACTGCTCCCCAGCATCCCCCTGCCTGCGCTCAACGGCCTCATCATTTCCCGCCACCGTGGGCGAGCAGCAAGGCCACGGGTGTCCGGGGGAAGCGCGCAGGGAGCCGCGGCTGTAGCAGGGGCATCTCGGGACTCACCTCTCGGGTCTGCGCCGGCGGGAGGGAGAACGGCCGCGAGGCCCAGGCGCGCGGCCAGCCAGGACTCCCGCCGCCGCAGGCCACCCCAGAACGGCCTGGGGAGGCCGGCGTCTAGGGAAAGCTCCGACCGGCACCAACCGAACCTCGGAGCCCAGCAGGGGAAGGGAGTCGCGCGCACCTCACCGAATCCCGGCCCGCCGGTGGGCGGTGCCCAAAGAGACCAATGGAGAGCCGAGTCGCCAAGAACGCCGGCGCCGCAAGCCCGTTGACTCGGGCTACAGGCCAGAAAAAAAAAAAAAACAGATTCCCCCCTCCGACAGTGGGTTCCGAGGCTTTCCTCCGCTCTTCCGTTTCCGTTTCCGGGGGAAGGGACCAGATGCAGAGCACGCCACTTCTCGCCTCCTGCTGGAGAGACAGGTATGAGCTAGACGTCTGGAAGTTTAGGGCAGTGTCCCCAAGTGTACGGTTGCGTGGTGTTTTATGTCACTCTTAATGTTGTTAGTCTAGCTACTCTGAGGGAATGAAAATGGATTCGCTTGAGGAAAAGCGCACACCTGTTCTCTTGCGATGCAAAGGGATCTCAAGGGCTTGAGGGAGGACGGAATGAGCCTGAATGAGTAAATAGGATCATACAACTAATGAAATAAAGAAATGAAAAGGGGCCAGGCGGTGGTGGTGCACGCCTTTAATCCCAGCACTTGGGAGGCAGAGGCAGGCGGATTTCTGAGTTCGAGACCAGCCTGGTCTACAGAGTGAGTTCCAGGACAGCCAGGGCTACACAGAGAAGCCCTGTCTCGAAAAACCAAACCAAACTACACCACACCACACCACACCACACCAAAAAAAGAAAAAAAAAAGAAAGAAACGAAAAGGGGACTTATACAGAGAAAATGACAAGGGAAAGGAATGAACCTGGCTCGGATACATGAAAATATTTGTTCACTAACAGGACTACTTCATTTGGATTCACTTATTCCAAACAAAGTATCATACTTAGTGCCAACAGTAAGAAAACAATACTCAAGTAGCGGCACCTCTGAATAGCTGAGCTTCTGAGTAATTGAACGAGAAGATACTGATCAGACAGTATTGGAGAAACTGCTACAATAAAACAGCTGAATACTTTCTCGTTCTTGCCGATGGGATATCAACACACAGGCTAGAAATGCTATGTCCAGGGAGCACAGCAGTGCAATCCTAGAGAACAATCTCAAAGTTCCAACCTTTGTATCATTTCATTGGGCTCTGAAATGATACATTTCACTATCTTACCACCACCTTGGGGTTAGGTTTTTGTTTTTAAGCATGTCAGGCCCGTCCTGGGCTGGGCTGGTAACTGGGTTGCCAGGTGGCCAGCTAGTGGTTTGCTTCTAGGTCTTAGCAGAGCCACCTGGTGGCCAACTTTTTCTATCGCACATACATTGCATTATTTCAAGTCACCCAAAATGGTTTCTAAGCTACAGAGAATGATTTTTTTTTTTTTTTTTGTTTTTGTTTTTGTTTTTTTTCGAGACAGGGTTTCTCTGTGTAGCCCTGGCTGTCCTGGAACTCACTCTGGAGACCAGGCTGGCCTCGAACTCAGAAATCCGCCTGCCTCTGCCTCCCAAGTGCTGGGATTAAAGGCTTGCGCCACCACCGCCCGGCTCCAGAGAATGATTTTTGAGTTATGTTCCTAACAGCAGGGCACAGGATTATATAATTATATGACCAGAAGGAATCAGGAACACTTTCCTTAAAGGAAGAGATCTGAAAACTAAGGCCTGAGTTGATTTAAGTTTCCCAGGAAGAAAGGCAAAGTGAAAATAGACGAGTAAAGTGTCAAAGTGTCTGATATTATGAATTATACGTTGGTACTTAAGGCACTGGTCACATTTGTATTGAAAGATTATCTGTGGAATATAGTAGTGGGAAGGAAGACACGGAGTCAGACTTTGGGAGCTGTTTAATGGTTCTCAATCTTCTAATGCACTTCCTCATGTTGTGGTGACCCCCAACCATAAAGTTATTTTTGTTGCTTCTTCATGACTGTAATTTTGCTACTGTTATGAATCATAAGGTAAATATGCCTGGAGATGGAAGTTAGCCAGAGGGGTTATGCTTCATAAGTTGAGAACCACTGGTTTAAAAACTCCAGTTGAGAAATGTGAGGATAGTTTTGATACATCAGTATTTCACTTTTGTTGGACAAATTATTTAATCTGGACCCAGATTACTACCTGTCTTTGACCATTTAGTTCCTGGATAAAACACACACACAACCTTTGTAAATCTTAAACAACACGAGAGCTGGGCAGATACCCACCCTCTCTGCTATTAGAATCTACTTTCCTGTAGATAACCCGAGTTATTACTTACTATGTTTCATCAATAGGAGGGAATTCATGCCTTCATACTGAAGGGCCCCAACTTGACAAGACAGACTCCATCTTGTAACCCGGCTTCTATTTTATACACTAGGCCCTGTCCTAGGGTTAAATTCTAATTATTAAAAAAAAAAAAAAAAAAAAAAACCAAACAACTGTTCCAGGAAGGAACCACCCTAGATATGGGCCACCCGCAAGAAAATACCTAACGTTCTATATCTATGTAGATAGACGTTCTTCACCCTGAAATAAAAAGGTCGAACCTTAGGTGCTTAGCGCCTTCTCTGCTACCCTACTTTGTCAGAGGGGCATGAGGGTCCAAGCTCCAGCTTGAATAAAGACTCTTTGCTTTATACGAGTCCTACTCCTGGTGGTCTTTGGGGACCCTTGCATCTGGGCATAACATTTAGGGGCTTGTCCAGGATCCCCAAGCACCTCTCCCCCCAGGACCCCTGGAACATTTGACTCAAAACCTGGCTGGTAGGTGTCTGAATGTTTGTCCTCTGTCTCGGCGTCTTGGCACTCCACCCTTAATATGAGTAGCCTGCAGGCAGTCTGGGTGGACTCACTAGACGACCCCAGGGCCAAGGGGCTTGGGAGATATCCCAGACCCGCATGTAGCAGATTGGATCCCCCTCATAGACCTGAGATGAATCGGGTTGCTCCTTCAACCCTGCGTAAGGCTATTGCCTCACTTTCATTTTTGCCTCCATTCACCTGGAAGACTGAGTGTCTTATTGTCTTCCATCCATCTGTTTGCTCTCTGTCTGACTTTGTGATTGATGCTGTAGGACAGGCTCAGACCATACCTTTAACTTTGTTCTTAGACCATTTCAAGAACTATAAAATTATGGCTAGAAGTCTAGGCTTAGATGTTAAGGACATCTGTTAAGGACAAACTAACTGCTTTTTGCATGAACAAATGGCCAATTTTCATTGTTGGCTGGCTCCTAGTGGGGACTTGGCACATGCTCATGATTTTTAGGACCAAGGACATTATTTTTGGATGACTGAGATACCCAGACCAAGTCCCCTACATCACCACCTGGCAGGAGCTGGTCCAGGAGCCACCAGAATGGCTTAAGTCACTGCTGCTGCCATAGCAGCCAAGCACCACCATACTCACCCTGGAAAACTGAGAGAAACAAAAAGCTAAAACTAACCCTACTGACGCTCTTTATCCTGTCTTGCAGGGTGGTACTGAGGAAGACCTCCTTTTCCCACTCCCACTTTACCAACCCCCACTAGGGGGTCATCCAGGGCCTCAAAACAAGGTCCCAGGAGGAGGAGCTCAAGGACTTCCTTTGGTGAGTCCACCTCACACTTGAGGTTGAGGGAAAGCTCAATGAGAGCTGCCTTAACTGCCCACTGCCAAGCCAGTCTTCTCCTCTTGAGGACAATAGGCCCCCAAAATGATGAGGGGAACCAACTGATGCAGTACTGTCCCTTTGCCGCTAGTGATTTATGTACTTGGAAGCTCCAGAAACCTGAGTTCTCAGAGAAACCAGCTGCATTAATTGACTTACTAGATTCTGTCATTTTTACCTATCAGCCCACCTGGTATGACTGCCAACAGCTCTTGCAGGTCCTCTTCACTACTGAGGACCAAGAGAGGATTTTAAATGAGGCCCAGAAATTGGTCCTGGGAGCAAATGGGACCCCCCTACTACTGACTAAGCTATGACTGATGTAAGCTTTCTCTTGACCAGATCAGACTGGAATTTTAACTTAGCAGAAGGTAAGAAGACTAATGGGAGGTCTCAGGGCAGCTGTGTGTCGACCCACTAATTTGGCCAAGGTACATAATGTGCAGCAGGAAAAGACAGTATCACCTGCAGCCTTTTTAGAAAGGACTAAGGAGGCCTATTGCACCTACACATCCCTAGATCCAGAGGTACTTGAGAATAAGTCAGTCATTATGGCCTTTGTAAATCAGGCCTCCCCTGAAATCAGGCACAAATTGCAGAGGATAGGCTAGGGGATAAGAGACTGCAGGAGTTGCTGGTGGTAGGTGAGAAAGTGTACAGCAACAGAGAAACACTGAGGAGAAACACGAGCTATGACCACTGCCAGGGAGCGACAAGCTTACAACTTGGCCAAGATACTTCTGGCCACAGCAGCAGATTCCCCGGAAAAGAAACACTACCAACTGCACCATCATGTAGCCAGAAAAGGTTAAGTGGCCCCAACAAGAGTGGAAACAAAAGCCCCCCCCAAAATTGAATATGCATGTTGTAAGAAAATGGGTCGAGGATATCCCCAAGAAACCTCCAAAGAGGGGCTGAGTCTGGGAGCACAGGCAGGTCCTCGAGTTGGAAGAACTTAGTGACTAGAGGCTATGGGGTTCAAACCCCCTTCCAAACCCAATGTAACCCTTAAAGTGGAGGAAAAACCTATTAACTTCTTAGTAGACACAGGGGCAAAACATTTAGCCCTAGCCCAGCCCCATGGCAAATTATCCTCAAAGAAATCATGGGTTCAAGTGGTCATTGGTATGAATCAGGATACATGAACTACCCAAAGAACAGTGGATCTTGGAATGAGCCAGGCATTCCACTCCTTCATGGTCATACCAGACTGCTCTTACCCCCTCTTGGGAAGAGATTTGCTAACTAAGATAGGAGCTCAGATCTCCTTTGATCACAAAGGGACCTCTGCCACAGACCCCAGAGAGCGTGCCATTCACATAAGCACCCTGTCTCTAGAAGATAAATATAGATTGCACCAAAGAGGAAGCTGTCTGGAATGAGATCTCAACTTGGTTAAGCAAATTCCCCTTGGCTTGGGCAGAAACCAGAGGAATAGGGTTAGTGGGTCATAGGGCCCCAATTTAGATTGAAATGAAAACCAGAGGCAACTCCTGCCGACAGTACCCAGTGCCCCCAAACGCCAAAGTGGGTATCATACCTCATATCAGAAGGCTCAGGGAATTGGGTATAGTAGTACTTTGCCAATCCCCATGGAATATATGCCTCCTTCCCATCAAGAAACCAAACTCCAATGACTATAGACCAGTCCAGGACCTCAGAGAGGTAAATAGGAGAGTTATAGACATATCCCATGGTTCTAAACCCATATACCCTCCTGCATTTATTAGAACCTTCCAAGAGTTGGTTTACAGTATTGGACCTCAAAGATTTCTTTAGCCTGCCCTTATGCCCCCAGAGCCAACCTCTGCCATTGAGTAGCAAGACCCAGAGAAAGGACTCAATGGACAACTAATATGGACCAGTTCAGAGGGAGGAGCTGATACTAAAATCTGGTTCCCTAATTGGTTCTTAATTGCTTCAATAAAGACGGTGGAAGCCAATTGCTGGGTGAAGGGAAATGTGGAACTTCTGGATCCCAAGAGGAAGAGAAGGGATGCAGGGAGAGAGGAAGTCTTTTCAGCCAGGTTTGGAAGGAGAAACATGAAAAACCATGTAAGGCCTCAAGGCACCTAGGGCATGCAGCCTCCACCACGGGTGGGGGCTGAGGAGGTTGGCAGGACCTAGCTGTTAGCTGGTAAGTTTAGGGCAGGAGATTCTTTGCCCGGCCATTATGTTATCTGGATAGTTTTAAAATATAAAACTGTCTACTGTTTTCCATCCATAGGGCTAAGGTTGCCAGGAGGAGAAAGAGCAGCTGGGGAGGTCATTGGTGGCTTGGCAAAACTAGCCAGGAGGAACCGGCAAATTGGAAGTGAGGCTGGTGGCAGGAAATCTCAGAGCTAAAGCAGGAGAGATGGGAGCGCAGGCTGAGCTCCTGGGAAGGAGGTAGCACTGGCTGGCTAGATCTCAGTCTTGGAGCTAAGCCAAGAGTACAGTCCTGGGCAAAGGAACAAGTGTGTTTTTAAAATTATGCACAACAGACCAGAGTGCCACAAGGATTCAAGAACTCATCAACTGTATTTGATGAGGTTCTACATTAATATTTGGGTGAGTACAGGCAGGAACACCCTAATACCACCCTCTTGCAATAATCTGTAGGTGACCTCTTGGTGGCAGCAGAGACCAAGGAAGAATGTCAATGGAGTACTGAGGACCTGCTAATGGCCCTGGGGAAATTAGGCTATCAGGCAGCAGCTAAGTAGGCTGAAATCTGCCAAGAGGTAACATACTTGGGAGCCTAAAAGGTAGCCAGTAATGGGAGCCTAAAAGGTAGCCAGTCATGGCTTATTGGAGGCCCCAAAAGAGACCATTTTGAAGATCCCCAAACCCACCATAAGACAGGAGGTCAGAGAATTCTTAGAGTTGGCAGAGTTCTGCCACCTTTGGGTCCATAATTTTGCAGAATTGGCAAAGCCCCTCTATGAGGTCACCAAGGAAAAAGGAGCCCTTCTAATAGATGGAGACCCAGGAAGGCACTTTCAATAGACCCAAACAGGCCTTAATGGACCCCTGCACTGGGATTCCCTGACGTTCAACCCTTCCAGCTATATATAGATGAAAGCAAAGGCATAACTAAAGGAGCCTTTACTCAAATGTTAGGCCTCTGGAATTACCCAGTGGCAAACCCTGTGCTGTTTCGGTGGCCTCTTCATTTGAGAATTATTGCTGCCTCAGCCTTGCTAGTCAAAGATGTGGACCAACTGACTCTGGGGCAAGAACTTTGCATTACTACTCCTCATGCATTGAAGGAGTTCTCAATCCCCAGATGGATGAATGAGCAATGTATGCATGACTCACTTCCAAAGCTTGCTACTAGCCAGCCTCCTCCCTCCCCCCTCATATCTCCCCTCCATGCATCCATTTTCTATCCAGCACTGCCTTGAATCCCACATCCCTGCTACCAGACCTGGATCTGGAGGCACCACACGTGATTGTGCAGTCATACTAAGCCAGGTGCATGGACGCAGGGAAGACCTAATGGACTAGCTGCTGCTGAATGCAGAAGCTGCATGGTTCACAGACAGTAGCAGCTTTGTGTGTGAGGACCAGTGGTATGCAGGGACTGTGAGACAAGTGGACCGTCCCACCAGACAGAAGAACTGGTAACGTTGAAGCAGGTTCAAAACCCCAGTAAATCTCATAATTGAGAACATTAACCAGCTCCTGGCCAGGCTGTCCTGGAACATGTAATCCCAACACCCCACTAGGAGGACCATGACAATCAATCATGTAGGGACAACACTTGGTGTCATTCTGCATGCAAATAAAACATACGTAACATCTCAGACTGAGCCAACCTTATCCTAGAAGTACCAATAAAGAATAAAGAGCACACGTTCTTTCACCAAGAAGCATGTGTCTTATCGATCTATAACACTCCAGGGGAGCGTTTGCTCTCTGCACCACTGTTGCTGGACCTGGGCTCTGCCCAGCCAGCCAGGCTCCAGTTCTCACTGGCTGGATGCTGTTTGCTGCAGTTGATTGCAGCTGCATCCTGCTACTTGCCTAGTGGCTCTGGCTTTGGCTTCTAGCTGTCCACTGCATTGTGCTGCTTTACATTAGCACCGGGGCTGCAAAGGCAGCAGAAGATACGGAGCCACCTGCCCTGTCCCGGCTTTCCTTTCCCGATTCCAGCCAGCCCAGAGCCCCTTGGAACCTTTCATTTGTTCCACCCAGCTAGGGATCCTTGGATTGTGTCCTGTCCCCAGGCAGCCTGCCTGCCATCCTCTGTGTCCCAGCCACCGTATCTTTCTCTCCTGAACCCAGTTGAACTGCCTTGTGAAGAAAAACACCACACAGACTTATTCAAAAACAATGGTAACTCAATCGCGGGGCACAACTAAAATCCTAATCTTGTACGTCTTTATTAAATCTAAATCCTCCAGTGGCAACTCCTGACGGAGTTTGAAACCAGGAGACACTAGTAATTACATCTTGTCCTCATGCTATCCCAGTCCAAAAGGGACCTAACTTCTGCTTCCTCTCTTCCTCCATCCAACCCAGAAGTCCCTCCTACTTGCCCAGTGATTGGCTCCTTTATTAATTAGGGGATTGGTTTCACAAGAAGTCACCTGAATATGTGACTCAGTCCTTGGCCATAGCCTCTCCCAGAAGAATGGAATTAGCATCAAAATACAAACAACACCAGGCCCGCACACAACAGACCCTTAGTTAACAAACCATGGAGACTGGCAGGGACTGGGTAGCTCTTCTCCCCCTCACCTTTTATAGGGTTTTTCAGCACACCCTATTGAAAGGCTGGAGAATCTTAGAATTTAAAATGAGGGCATCTAATAGAAATGTATGGTGTATAACCTTTACCTAAAAGGACATGGAGGGCCACTGTAGCCAGCCAGAAATATAAAATAGCCAGTTCCAGGAACTCAGAGCCTCAGGACTCTGGTTCCTGATACCTGCCCCTCCTGAATGATCCACAATGAGGGCGGAACTAAGAATGAAGGTCTAGTGGTTTATGAGACTCTCCACCCTGTCGACCAGTAGATGAAGATTACATTCCTAGAATGAATGTGTTCCCCTCCCTAACTGAATACCTTGGGTCAGGTCCCTCTGAAAGTTTCCACTGTTTATGTTCTGTTTCCTTGGTAACCATCTCTCCGCCCCCAGCTTCTGGATTTTCTCTTAAATACCCCACACTTCTTGTGTTTGGCGTGGAACTCTGGCCAGCATGGTCACGAGATCGACCCCTGGGTCAAACTCCTCTGGCCAACATGGTCACGAGATCGACCCCGGTACCGGCCTATCCCAAATAAACCTCATGTG
>NW_022196896.1:84849803-84852329 GCF_008632895.1 Mastomys coucha
TCAGAAATCCTCCTGCCTCTGCCTCCCAAGTGCTGGGATTAAAGGTGTGTGCCACCACCGCCCAGCAAAATTTTACTATTTTGTTTAAATTTGTGAATTGGGAATTCAGGAAAGAATTGAGTTTTATTCCTTATTTCAAACAGCAATTACATTGGTTATTGAGTATACTATTTGGCCTATTTCATGGCAAACTTTTTAGGCAAATTTGATAACCATTATCCAAAAGACAAGTTGTTAGAATTTTCTCCTATACATACTTTTGTATTTCCTGTAAATTTATGCATACAGCCAATAAAGAATGCATTTACTGAATTTATAAACAGCTCATCTAATGGGAGAGAAACATATGTGATTGGGTCCCATGTTTATTTTCTCAAGTTTCTGCCCTGTTTCACAAATAATTGAATTACATGCTGTAGCCACTGTTTTTTGGAATGTTGAAAAATCAAGCTTTTAATTTGTATAGATAGGTTTACAATTGCTTGAAATTGTTTCTTTTTTTGATACTGCTGATTCTCATATTTTATAATTACTTATACAAATACATATTAATTTAAGAAACATGTACTATTCCTTACTTTATAGAACATTTAAGAGCTCATACTAGATTGCCTGGACTCCTGGGCAATACCACAGCAGATTTGTATCCCAGGCAGATTATAGGCCTTATAGGATCAATTAGCCAAACAATCTCATAATTTATGATCATCAAAATAGTAATAGTTTGAGACAACAATTTGGTATTTCTAGAAAATATGCATGTCAAATTGTAAAGAGTTGTTTTCAGTGTCCTCAATTTCTTCATGTACCATATAATGGTGTTAATCCTCGAGAACTCGTACCGAATCAATTATGGCTAATGGATATTACTCATATTTCCTTATTATCCTAAAGGACAAGGTATTGTGGAACAGGCCCATGGAACTTTAAAACAATATCTTCAAAAAAACAAAAAAGGGGAAATTATATCCTGTACACCACAAAATTATTTAAATCATGCTTTTTATTTTAAATTTTTAAAATTTGGATACCAAAAAACTCTCTAAGAGCGGGTGAGTGTGGGAGGATCAGCTACTGGCACTTCTGCCCTGGTTTTGCAAGGAAAAAATTATGAGCTCCTTAGCACAGCAATAGATACAGATATAGAAAGGATAGAAACCTCTATTTCCCATTTCCAAGTATCTCTAACCTCCTTGTCTGATGTAGTCCTTCAAAACAGGAGAGGACTTGATCTTTTATTCCTTTAACAGGGAGGACTTTGTACAGCCCTTTGTGAAGAATGTTACTTTTACATGAATCATTCAGGAACAGTAAAGGATTCTATGCCTAAAGTTCAAGAAGGACTAGTCAAAAGGAAAAGAGAAAAAGGACAGAATCAGGGATGGTTTGAATCCTGGTTCTCCACTTTCCCATGGTTTTCAACTTTAATTTCTACACTGCTTGGACCATTAATTACAATATTGTTGCTTTTAACTTTTGGACCTTGTATTGAAAGACCCCCAGAACTGGGGAGATCCTTACTCAAGTCTCGGGATGACGCGACCACCCAATGACTCAGGATAGACCGAACTTGCTGCAATCACACGAGGAAGTTTTTATTACAAGCAAGATGGGACAAGAGCTCAGGCCAGCATGCTGGGGTCGAAACTCATACACCGCGCAGGGAGTAGAGGAGTTCGACCCTGGCCTGGGATTTTACAAGGCTTATAAAGGCATAAACCACAAACCGGGGGGAGAGGAAACGGGGTAAATTCCAAACCATAGATTCATCACCTAGCAAAGAGTCATGTATAGGTTTTTCCAGGCAACCTCCTAAGCCATTGTCACACTCCAGCCAGGGCGTTGTGACATTCCACAGAGGGCGTTAGAGCACCCTGTGGTCATTCCAGGAAAGGCATTCTGTGGTTATCCCAGGACAGGAAAGGTGTTTTTTCAAGTTCCTGGAACAGTCACTCAGCCTAAGGGCGTGAAGTTCATGTCAGTCAAAGATTTCTCTGCTCTATAGGAGCATGCTTGACTCCATTTTGGGACTTAGTTAAGAATTTTTATTCTACAGTATCTTAAACAGATTGGTTGCCTTCATACAGGATCATTCTCAGCAAGCTCAACTATTCACCATGGCAGTTATCCATTGCTATGATGAAATGAATTGAGTGCATATTCATATGTCCTTCGTCACTTTGGTCTGAGTGGGAAAGAGTGTGCTATAGAAGGCTGGGAGTCAGAGATGGGTAAGAATATTCTTGAGCTCCTATTGACCTAAGACAGAGACATACATCAATGTAATGTTTGTCCTCCATGATGGGTAAGAAGGAACAATGTAGACACTGACCCAAGACAGGCATGGTCACCTGGTCAGTCTTTACCCTAAATGGGATTATGGAAAACAAGTAAATATTGTACCCCTGTCCTGCAACTGGTACTGCTCATCTTTAAAAAAACAAAAAAGGGGACTGGTGAGATGGCTCAGCGGGTAAGAGCACTGAGTGCTCTTCCAAAGGTCCTGAGTTCAAATCCCAGCAACCA
>NW_022196896.1:84852777-84857553 GCF_008632895.1 Mastomys coucha
CTCCATTGGTCTTTTCTCTAATTCCTTCACTGGGGACCCTGCACTCAGTTCGATGAATGGCTGTGAGCTTCTACATCTATGTCAGTCAGAATAAATAAATCTTTAAAAAAATAAAAAATAAAAAATAAACAAAAAAGGGAAAATTGTGCCCTTTCCAGGCTTGAGCAGGTTTTTTCCTGCCTTGATCAAGTTGAATGGATCTTGAGCATTTGCACATTGGACCTTAAAGACCTAGGTGGAGTCATCTGCCTTGGTTGTGCATGCAACCTCCTATGGGAACTTAGAAGAATAGACTGCCTGCTGACCTTGATTTGCAACATAATACAGCTGAAACAAAGGATGAGTCTGTGGGCTCTCCCTATATAAATGCAGTGCTGAATATTAAACTTGGAGCCTTGATTAGAACCTTGTTTTGGCTTCATTCTTCTCTCACCACCCCCTGCTCCATCTCTTTCATTTCCAGCCCCCCTTTCAGGTAATCCCAGTTTGTCCAGGGCTGCTGGACAGCTATAAAAAGGCATGCTTCGCAAGGCTGTGGTGGCACACATCTTTAATCCCAGCACTTGGGAGACAAAGGCAGGTGGATTTCTGAGTTCAAGGCCAGCCTGGTCTACAGAGTGAGTTCCAGGACAGCCAGGGTTACACAGAGAAACCCTGTCTTGAAAAACAAACAAACAAAAAAACAAAAACAAAAAAACAAAAAAAAAAGAAAAAAGAGAAAGTAAAAAATGGCAGACACAACACAAGGAAGTGCAGGATCTGAATGTATATTCTTAAAATTAAGCATCAGACCTTTATGGTCATTACAAATGAAAAGGAAAAATCAGGCAGCTCAGCGGTCAAGGTACATCTGAGGCCGTCTGAAACCCAATGGGTCTAGCAGCAGCTGCCCAGGGGTCCCATTCTTGCTAGTTCCTGGGAGTGATTCAACTGCAATTCCAAGGAGGTCTGCCCTAAGGGACTGAAATGAGGATTCTTAGTTGACCTTGCCCTGGGATTATCAACATCTATTCAGTAAATTCAATGCTCGACCTCCCTCATTATCTCCCCAACAATGCTGGAGGCAATTAGTGTAACATTTCCTAAGAAATTCCAAGCCAGGGTTCGGCTAAGATATTGGAACATTGGTGAACAACATCTAATTTTGTTTAGCTATTATAATAAATCATATCTTGGGGGGCGCAAGGACAAATGTGGGCCACCTTGTAGTTAGGGATTGCCAAAAGTTCACAGGAGACTAGCTTCTCTGAAGCTTTTCGCCTCATGAACTGCTGTCACACAGACTGAGTGGAGTGGGTGTGGCAATCTCCTTTGAGCTTTGCACAGACAGTGAAGTAAAAGCAGTTTGCAGCGGTTGTATCTTCTCTGTAACTATCCTGTCCCCAGAAGGAACTTCAGGTTCACCATATCAGCAAGCAGCAAAGAATTCCCCTGACTGTGATATCTAGCAGTTTCCTCTTCCAGCTGCTCAGTCTCCCACATCTAGGGTCTTCTCTTCTTCCTCCTCCTCTTCCTCTCCTTCCTCTTCCTCCCATTCCTCCTCAAAAACAAACAAACAACCCCAGCACCTCAAACGCTGGGTCTGTGTACACGGGCTTGACTATGAGAGCAGGCAGCTTAGTTTTATTTTCTCCCTCTTTTATCAAAGCATCCTCAGACGGGGGCTGCCTTCCCAAAACACATTTGTCTCTCTCATGTCTAAGCTATGAAAGGCTGGAGAATCTTAAAATTTAAAATGAGGGCATTTAATAGAAATATATGTATAATGTGTAACTTTTACCTAAAAGGGGGCCTGCAAAACCTCTGTATCAAGCCAAAAACGAGAAGTAGGTAGTTCCAGGAACTTGGCTAACTCAGAGCCTTAGGGCTCTGGTTCCTGATACCTGCCCCTCCTGAATGATCCACAATGAGGGCAGAACTAGGAATGAAGGTCTTCTGGTTTATGAGACTCTCTACCCGTCGACCGGTAGATGAAGATTACATTCTTAAAATGAATATGTTCCCCCTCCCTAACTGAATACCTTGGGTTGGGTCCCTCTGAAATTTTCCACTGTTTTTATGTCATGTTTCCTTGGTAACCCTCTCCCCGCCCCCAGCTTGTGGTTTTTCCCTTAAATGCCCCTCACTTCTTGTGTTCGGGGTCGAACTCCGCTGGCCAGCATGGTCAGGAGATCGACCCTGGGGTTGAACTCCTCTGGCCGACAAGGTCACGAGATCGACCCCGGTACCGGTATCCCCAATAAACCTCATGTGATTGCAGCAAGTTCAGTCTCTTGTGAGTCACTGGGTAGTCGCGTCATCCCGAGACTTGAGTAAGGATCTCCCCAGTTTTGGGGGTCTTTCAGCTACATGCATTTTACCTGGTCTGTGCACATCATAACAGTTTTGAAGCCTCTCCCCAACCTGTTTCCAGGTCACTAAATTTACAGTTCCTTCCTCAGGAAACCAAGGACAAAACTCTACAAAATCTAGGAAGTTCCTAAGCATTTGCACAAAAACCACATGGCCATTTCCATTTCCCACTTTTGTTTCTTTTTTCTTTTTTTTTTTTGTCTTTACCTTTTCTGCAGTCGCTTACTTATTTCCTCAGCTCTCTTGCTTTTTCCAAGCTCCCTTATCTATGTTTTCCTGTATCTTAACTCCCAAGAGATTCCACACTAAGCTCCCTTTTTCCAAGGTCCCTTTTCTTTCCCCAGTACTCACTTCTTCCTCAGTGTTGTTCACTTTATTTTCCCACACTCTCAGAGGATCTCTGGTATGCACACCGCCCTACACTGGTTAGGCCAGTGTGAAGTCAAGCAGTCCTCTGACGGGGCAGCTAGCATGATTATAGGAAAGACAGACGATTCAAAGACAAAAGTTAGAAATCAGGAGGGGTGTGGGTCTATGAGAAATATGTATTTCTCATAGCCATTATTTAATTTATAGTATCCTGGGAAACAAAGTCACAAGCTAGCAGAGACAATGGGTATCTGTACCCATCCAGAGGCCTCCCTGTTCCTTCCTCCAACATTAACAGAACATTCAGCCCTTTGCCTTGAGTTTCAAGTGTATCCCCTCTTTTTGTTCCAAGTATAAGCAGACCAGGAAATCTGCCAGCAGACTCTGACCTACCTTGACTCTGCCTCTGTGAGGCAGGCATTCACAGAAGCAGGCAAAAATGGCTCCTGACAATGGATGGGAATTAGGAAAATCCTGAAACCTGGGGGCTCTAAATTTATGATAAAGATAGATTGGGCAGAAGGGACTATGGCTGGCAGCCTCTTTACAATCAATTTATATAAGACAATCTGTACCTATAGGCCTAGGCCATAATAATGTACTGGTACCCCCTCTGACACCCAAACTATCCAATCCACTGAAACCACCACAAGGCATGGACAAGTCCATGTCCAAACCTCCCACAGAGAACACCCTAATAGACCCTGGCCCATTACATCTTCTTGAAGTCACCTGCCAAGTGTGTAATCAGTCTCACACAGATCTAAGGACTGTTAGCTATGCTTGAAGTATGCCCCCCCTCCATTATGATGTAAGGGTCCATGATTCCCCAAAGAATTCAACTCTGGATTAGTACAGCATGCTGGGGTCTCCCATTACCCTTAGAGAGATCCTGAAGTGAGCTTGCAAGCACATTATGGCAATTCTGGGATAGCTGACCTCTATCTTAATCTGTTGAGTCCATCTCTATGGAAATCCCAGAACCATTACTGGGTAATGTGGCTGGAAACTGCTGCTGACCCATTGTCCTTGCCTCAGGCCAGGTGGCAGGGCAGCTTCTGACTAGCTACCTGAAACCTGTAGGTTTATTGTTTTTTTCAGTAACTGACTTGCCCGAGCTTGCCCGGACTTGTCCATTTTTTGGAAACAGAGATTTAGGCCTAGTCTCCTTAACTGGCAATTTGAAGCCTGTCATGGAACCAGCTTATCTAGTCCCTCACTTCCTCTGTAACAGTGTCAGGAACATCAGCATTGCAGATGACAGCAAGTGGGTCCCAGCTGAATTACTCTCAGGACAGGGGCTCTGTATAGGTAACTCTGTGCTCCTGAGATGGTGACACCAAATGAACTTGGACAGGTTCAGGGTACTTGGTTCCTCCTGATAACATGTGGTGGGCATGTTCTACTGGTCTAGCTCCATGTCTTCACCCTGGAGTCTTAAATGCCTCCTCTGATTTCTGTGTCCTGGTACAAACCATTCAAAGGATCATTTATCATTCAGGAGATGTCCTTAATTACCCCACTCCTGGGTTCTATAAACGATTCAGACTGGAACCCATAACTGCCATTGCTCTCTTCACACTCTTAGGTATAAGGATTGCAGGGGCCATGGGCACTGGGACCTCTGCTCTGGTACTGCAAGATGCTCATTACAGGTCACTGAGGCTGGCTATTGACCAGATGTTCAGAGACTAGAAAAATCAATGTCTGCCTTAGAAAAATCACTCTCTTCCCTGGGTGAAGCTGTGTTGCAGAGTAGAAGAGGATTAGGTCTACTGTTCTTATAGCAAAGAGGACCATGCGTTGTATGAGGAGAAGAATGCTGTGTCTGTGCAGACCATACTGTTAGAGTTAGGGGCAATATGGCTGCCACACACACTCATCTACTCCAGTCATATCCAAGATATCGGGGGGTAAAAGCCTGATTAAGGATAAGAGGCAATCGGATCCAAAAGGAGTTCTGTGCCTCCTGAATATTCAGACAGTTACTGGTATCTCCTAACTCAGACGTGTTCCAGATTAGTCTTTCCAATCGTCAACACGCCCTCATATTTA
>NW_022196896.1:84858159-84886676 GCF_008632895.1 Mastomys coucha
GCATGCAGGACTCGCACTAGAACTTAGATGGGCTAGGACTCAGACTCATGCAATCCGCAGTCCCCCGGCCCCAGAGGGCTTGGGCCCAAGGGATGCAGCACCAGTCTAGAGGAGATAGCTGCTGCTTTAGACCCAGTATGTTTTAGGTAGCCTCAGATGTACCTCAACTATTGAGCTGCCAGATTTATCATTTCTCTTTTGCAATGACTGTAAAAGTCTGATGCCATTTTTAAGAAATACATTCGGATCCTGTACTTCATGTGTCATCTCTGCCATCATTTATTTGCCTACGCCTTGTTGACCTGACTAGGACCCCGTTTCTCCCACAGGTTGAGGGAGGCCCAGATTGGCTGGCCTGCGGCATATGGCAGAACTACGGAGGAGAATACAGGACAGAAAATTAGAAATGAAACAATATCAAGGATGGTGTGAAAGCATGTTTAATGGGTTCCCTTGGCTGACTACCTTAATATCTACCTTTGCTGGACCACTCGTTAGTTATATTCTTACTAATAATACTCACCTTTGGGCCTTACGTACTAAACAGGTTAATCAACTTTGTTAGAGAACAAATTAGTGCAGTTCAGTTGATGGTCCTCAGGTCTCAATATCAACCCTTGCACCCAAAAATAATGGACTCCAAAGTCCCATGATTGGGCCTTCCTTAGGTACTTGTGAAGGGCAGAATGAAGGGCCCCCAACTTGACAAGACAGACTCCATCTTGTAACCAGGCCTCCATTTTATATAGTAGGCCCTGTCCTAAGGGCCTACTATACTACTATTACTACTATTACTGAAAAAGATAAAACCAACTGAAATCATTGTAACTGCCAAGCTGATAAGCCCCTCACCCTGACCATAATTAAAAGGCTGTACCTGAGGTGCTAAAAGGCCTTCTGTACTACTTTGCTGTGTTGGGAGGGCCTGAGGGCCCCAAGTGTGAGCCTGAATAAAGATGCTTGGCTTTTGCATACAAGTTTGACTACTGGTGTGAATCTAGCCCACTACCCTAGTGTTGGGGTGAAACCATGAACCTCCTACTGTCATTTCCCTAAAGCAGTATAATTTCTAAATGAGTATAAATAATTGTATACACAAAGAGTGCTGTTCTCAACCCTTTTCCTTAGTTACTAAAACACCATGGCTAAGACAACTTATGAAATAATGCATTTAATGTGGGGCTCATGATGGTACCAGAAGGCTAGAGTTCATAAGCGTCATGGTGAGGATGACCTTAAGGAAGCAGGGCATGGTGCTGAAGCAGCAGCTGAAAATAAAGGGTCTTGAGGTGGGTGTCCAACTCCAGTTGAAATAGCGATGTTCCAACCTTTATGTCTAAAGCTCAGGGAACTTCAAAGAAGGTTAGGCAGAAATATTTTAAGCACTAGAGGCCCACAACATCTGTTTTGAGAGAGTGTTATCTGCCATATACGGCAGATAAGTTGCAATCTGGAAATCTCAACAGTACTGTTGCATAAACAAGACATGAAAAGATAACACCATCAATTGATGTGTTAATGTGCATACACACACACACATACACAATGAGCAACACTAAATGAGTCCAATAGGCTGTAAGTATAAGTATACATGTATACATGTATATAAATGCAACAAGAAGGAAAAAAAACGCAGAAATGGCTGGGGAAAGTCACAAATATTCTGGGTAGGACATATTGTTCTAAGGGGAAAAGCAGATCAAATTAGTAGTGTTCTTTGGATGTGGCACACATTCAAGACTTCCTGTATGCTAAGCAAGTGCTTTACCATTGACCTACACCCTCAACACATGTGTGTCTTCAAAGATTTCAGACACAAGCTGTTAATAACATTACATTTTGAAATTTAGTAGCAGCCTTTAAAAAAACCCCAGTATAATCAGATTTAAAATGGTAAATCGAACCGTTTCTTGAAATGTCACTAAATTACCAGACCAGACTTCTCAAAAAGTATTTAAGGAGGGTAGGCAAATTGGCTCAAATTGGCAGGTAAATGTACTTAACACCAAACCTGGGACTCATGGTAGAAGAAGAGAACCAAAAAACTGTCCTCTGACTTCAACATAGGAACCAGGACACACTCATGCATGTACTTGTGAGGTCACCCCCCACCCCCAGCACACATACAAATATTTTTAAAAGTATATGAACACACAACCTAACATAAAAGGAGGTGAGATGACAAAATTTTAGAAGATGGGGAGGAAAAACCAAAGAACCTTATTTCTAGAGCTGGAGAGGTTGCTGAGCAGTTAAGAACACTGGCTGCTCTTGCAGAGCAGGTTCAATTCCTAGCACCCATACAGTGGGTCACAACCACCTATGACTACAGTCCCAGGGGACCCAATGCCTTCTTTTAACTTTCAAACACACCCAGGCACACACATGGTGCACAGGCATATATGCAGGCAAAATTTTTGCACGCATAAAATTTTTAAAAATTTAAAAAATAAAATCAGGGGTGGAGAGATGGCTCAGCAGTTAAGAGCACTGACTGCTCTTCCAGAGGTCCTGAGTTCAAATCCCAGCAACCACATGGTGGCTCATAGCCATCTGTAATGAGATCTGATGCCCTTTTCTGGTGTGTCTGAAGACAGCTACAGTATATTTACATATAATAATAAAAAAACCTTATTCCCAGGATTCTCTAGAGCAGTGTGGTTCTCAACTTTCCCAATGCTGCTACACTAATAGAGTTCCTTATGGTTACCTCCAACCATAAAATAATTTTCTTTGCTACCTCATAATGTAATTTTGCTGTTATGAATTATAATGTAAATATCTGACATGACACCAGAGGGGTTGTGGCCCACAGGTTGAGAACCACTGTTTTAGAGTCACACAAGTTTGAGAACTGGGAAATAGTTTCACATGTTTGAGAACATGTGAAACTGGTGGGCCCTGGGGCTCCTGTCCTACTTAGCTGAGACACTCACTGGAGCACAGAGATAAACCACAGGGGCTCTAGACTCTCACCATCACACTGGAACTGGATTGGTTGGGGAGAGTATATGTGGAAGAGACTTTTATTTGACTCCCACTGGCAACTAACCATACATGCCCTTGGCATTAAATTTTAAAACATTTTCTTCACACTTCTTGGAAGTACTGGGGACTGAATCCAGGGGCTTTGTTCATGCTATGCAAGCATTCTATCAACTGAGTTACATTCCCAGACATGATCACCACTAAACTTTTCTTTTTCTTTCTTTTTTTTAGTTTTTCGAGACAGGGTTTCTCTGTGTAGCCCTGGCTGTCCTGGAACTCACTCTGTAGACCAGGCTGGCCTTGAACTCAGAAATCCGCCTGCCTCTGCTTCCCAAGTGCTGGGATTAAAGGTGTGTGCCACCACTGCCCGGCACCACTAAACTTTTGAATAGGAAGTGTTGCTCTGAAAAAGAGAAACACAGCAGGACCAAGCATACAACTTACAACCTGGTAGAAACTACACACCCCAGTATGCAATACACTCAGACAAAAAGTCATATTATCACTCTATGTGCCTTAACCTTATGGAAAAGATACATTCATAGTCATACTTAAATGTGGGAAAGCTCAATTTTTGTCCTTGTAAATAAATTTCATGAAAAGCTTTATACAGATCTGCTGGTCTTTGAAAAATCTTAAAAAAAAAAAAAAAAAAAAAAAAAAAAAAGCTGAGCGCCCCCCACCCCCCCCAAAAAAAAACACCCAACATAGGCAATTGTCACTGCTTTGACACAAGAACTAGAGGGCAAGACCTTGCTGAAAATAGCATGTATTTTGATCGCAGGACATAAAAGAAACACATGTGAAATTGTGTGGACGCCTCCTCTCTGCTGCCTAGCTTTTATAAACCTGGAAGGTGCTCCACGGGTGCTGGGGTGAACTGTCACCAACAGTCTTACTTACCTACTGACGTCTATATGCTACCCTCCCGACTTGGCACACAAGCTGTGGCTACTGGTGCAACAGCAGCATGACCGCTACAAAGGTAACCAGTTACTTTCTGATTGTATTTGTGCCAGTTCCGTGGAAGGAAACTCACATCCTGACAGTGAACCTAGTCAAAAGCTTGTGGCCGGCGAGGTTTGCAGGGCTATGTGGGGTAAGATCT
This sequence comes from Mastomys coucha, assembly GCF_008632895.1. Taxonomy (NCBI): domain Eukaryota; kingdom Metazoa; phylum Chordata; class Mammalia; order Rodentia; family Muridae; genus Mastomys; species Mastomys coucha. The sequence goes on from NW_022196896.1 coordinate 84,862,256, forward strand.
TTTTATTCTGCTAAATGGATATGATCTGACAAATTGCCTTCTAAATATTTTTGTTTAAGCTCAGAGATTAGTGCTCTTGTGCTTTGATCAGAGCAGCTTTTCTTTGCAGAAGGCAGTATTTATTACAGAGACTTAGAACTGAACTGCTAAGTATAAATGATTTGAATCATCAGTCACAAATGACCATCAGCATAGCACGTTCCAATGACTGTGCATCCTCTATGTCCTGCAACCAAAGTATATGGTATTTCTAGGAACAAGGCCTTGCCCTCTAGTTCTTCTATCAAAGCAGAAACACCTGCCTATGTTGTTTGGAGGGCCTCAGTGGTAAAAAACCAAAAATTTCAAAGGTCAGCAGATTGGCATGAAGCTAGATCTTCCCTTCCAAGGGTCAGAAGAGGGGGCAGAAAATAAGAGGAATGAGTAAATTATTTTTATTTCTCTCCATATTTATTCAATGGCCATTAATAATTCATTAATATATATTTCCTGTAGTTTCTCTAGATGCTCATTTCTAGTTTTAGGCCAGTAAGGTCAAATAAGTTACCTACATTTTAATAGAATTGATTTTAGAGAAAGTCTCCTGGATTACTGAGACTATGTATTGCATGTTGTTGAATAGAATATTCCGGTATCTGCTATGTACATTTGATTTAAGATGTTTCTTTGACAACTCTGTCTGGATGACCTTGCTACTGTTGAGAGGTGGATACTAGTTATCCACTATTTTCTTTAAAAGGTGAACTGTCTGTGGAATGCTTCCTTCTTGGCATGGCGTGGCCACTGTACTCCTGGATCAGAGGTGTGACCACCTAGACATAACATGTATAATACAAGACTAGGCTAGTCAACATTCTTTAATGAAGGGATGAGGGACTCATCCCAACCTAGTTTTAACTACTGAGCACCAGGCCACTGACACTTGTCTCAAAGAGGCTGTCATTCCTGAGGATGGAATCCCAGGTTTTCTTCTGGCCTCTGCACACACATGTGAACCTTGCGCACACATGTGAACACAGACACATTAAAAAGAAAAGAGCAGTGTTGGAGATGTGCAAAAGAAAATTCTGAGCTTTCTCATTAATAAAGCTGGCTCCTCTATAAACAAGAATTTGGCTGCTCTAGTGTTAAATTTGTGCCCCTACAATTAGCATACCAAAAATGTAGAGCTGTTCTGTATATTTTAGGAATCAATTTCACTTATACTTTTATAATTAAAAAATTTACTTCTTCATTGTGTGTATGTGTGGAGATCACAGGAAACCTTGTGAAGTTGTTCTCCTTACATCATGCAGGTCCCAGTAGTTATTCTCAGGTCATCAGGCTTAGAGACAAACATCTTTATCAGATAATACTTCTTAGGGGCCCCTAATCCTGTCTTGAAACACATTTTCTCATTCTGTAGCCCAGGGTGACTACAGCAATCCTTCTGCCTTAGCCACCATGTACTGGGATTACAGGTATGTGCCATCATATCAGAATTTTTGCCTTTGTGTTATTTCCTGGTGTCATATAAGTTTAATTTATTGCCTTCCTTTATAAGATATCTATTAAAAGCTCACATATACCTAGGAAGGTGTGATGGTATAATCCCAGCATGGGGGAGGCAGGCACAGCTGGATCTCTATGAGTTATATGCTAGCCAGGTCTACATGGCAAGTTCTAGGACAGCCAGGGCTACACAGTGAGATTCTGTTTCAAAATGAAATAAAATCAGACACATTTAAAAAGACAATGAAAGGACTATGGTAAAGTATAAAACTAAGGTAAGATACAATCAACTCAGGGAAATCCAGTTAAAAGCCAAATAAAGCTGTATTTTTATACTGTACAAAAGAAAATTTACATTCTTAATGTAGCTAGATACATCAAGGGAGAAATGACACATCCCTCAAGAGACACAATATTTAACATCTGAGATGTTATATTTCTGCATTGCAGACTGATACTCAATTTTATACATCTTTATTTACAATAACTTAAAATATTTTTCATCTCTGGCAGATATTTACAAGTTCAACAGTGACATATTTCACATTTCAACAATCAACAGCATTAATCCATTCAATAAGACAAGATAATGGCTCACATGCACCAGTACATATGATCTTAAATGTGCATTTTGTTTGTTTTTTTTTCTTCAGCTCTGAAACAAACTAACAAAAAAAAGATTTTTCACTAGTCCTAAGTTGAAAGGACACCTCTCAATAAAGATCATACTTTTTTACATGCCTGCCCAGAATTTTTATCAGCAGAATCCTCTCAATACATGGGAAGTTTATACCAAGCTATAAATTGATATAGGTTAACAATAACAACAATAGGCTGATCAAATATACCTATCCTTTTAAGGAAACAAATAATGAAAATGGGATACTCTGTTTGCCTATTACAGAAATCACATCACATAAAGCCAAGGTAGTAAAATCTGTGCACTGCTGAAACAGTTTCATTTAACCAGTTTTAAACTGAATGTAAAGCCAGCCTAGTTTTTAGAACCAAAAAGATCCAGTGTAAAACACATGATAAACCTCATACTAATATTTTTAACATCACATGGAATATTATCTTTGCACTGTATTCAGATAATAATTAAAGAAATACAAACCATTATGAGTCATTATTTGAAGGCCCATTTTCTCTTCCCAAGAACAATACATTGTTGTGTGTTTGCTGTTTTCAGACAGGGACTCACTGTTTAGCCTTGGCTGTCCTGGAACTCACTCTGTAGAGCAGCCTGGCCTTGAACTCAGAGATATGCCTCTCTTTGCCTCCAAGTGTTGGGATTAAAGGCATGCACCACCACAGCAGTTAAATATTTATTAACTATAATGTGGTATTAAAAAATTAATGAACTTGTTTGAAATAGCAGTTAAAAAACAACTAAAATTCATTATTTAAGAAATCATTAAATAGCTTAAACCCTTTAGATCTTTTTGGCCTACATATTTTAGAAGGAGTTATTTTATCTTCCTTTAACCCAATCATGTTTTAAATGCAAAGACAAAAAGCAGTCAAGAGTGAACACAGACATAAATGTAAACTAACCTAACCATATCAGTATAGCGAGTATTACAATGGAAATAAATGCCACTGTCCATTGAAGGGTACCTTTCAATAATTTCTCCTATAATTTTACCTAAACAACCCATAATATACAATATACCAACTTCAGAAGTTTCCCCACTTATTTCAATACTGATACACAAAATCCTTAATTTTAATAAAAATATGTCATAAGGAATAAAATTAAGACTTATTCTTTAGTTGGTACTTTCAGTGGAGTACTGACATTTTATTGATGTAGGGAAAAATAGGATATCATCTATTTACCATTATGTGTTTTCTAGTTCAAATAATGTATTAATATTTGTTTCTCTCAGGGGTAGAAAGCAATCACTACATTAAATGGGGCTACATTCCTTAATAGATGTTTTAAAAATGATTTGTCAGAAACATTTTCTTTGGTAAATTTTGTAAATTGATGAAGATGTAAAAATGTCTTCTGATATGATTAACACTGAACTGTTTACACTGAAATACAGCAAGTTGCATAGCAAACTTGTAGTTGGGGATAGATTATCCAATTAAGTTCATTTTTCTTTGTCAATAAAAAGACCTATCTCCAGAAACACAAGTTTTAAAAAAAGACTGACTTATACCTTAAAATATACCTAATTCTACTTTTTTTTGGTAAAACCATATTAAATGTAGTAGTATAATTAATATCAGACATATGGATATGCCTTAATTTGTAAACATTAAGAACCCATCTTCTCAAAATTCAGAAGCAAAACATAGAACTTCTCCTGTGCTATTCTGCCAATTATTTTACACAACCCCTACAATTCTGTGAAAGTGTATCCTGAATTATTTGGTCTTGATTATATTTCTCATAGGACAAATGGCTAATATTACAAAAATACTGGAGAAAAAAAGAGAAATGTCATTGTGTTGTCAGGAATAGACAAAATGCACCTAAAAGGACAAGAGGCTGGGTTGTGCCCCCTATGTAGTAGTTTCAGACCAGTATGATACATGCATTAGATTCACACAATATAAACAATACTAGAATTTGGCTCATCTCCTTTGCACGGAAATTTGTACTAATCTGATAACTCATGAGCTTATTTTTACACTGAATTCCATGTTTATATAATCTGGTAAATATTCTGTGGTTTTTTTTTTTTCCAAAATATTCTGTTTTTAAGAGGTTAAGCTGCCAATAGCGAGTTTTCAATCACTTATTTCTGGAAACCACTTTAAGAAAATTAAAAGTATTATAGCAAGTATCTCACCAATTTGGTGGTGAAGCAACAACAGCAGTCATTCAGCTTGAGAGAGAAAGGCTTCCTGTTTCAATGCTTAATATAACTACAATGCAGAAAAGTCACTCTAAGTCTCCTGTAGAATTTCTGATCACTAGCATGACATATTAATCTTTTTAAACTGAAAAATTATGTAATTGGAATATTAAGTTTTTTTTGTTAAATGAAAAAAAAAAAACCCCTACTTTATAATGTAATCCAAGATCAGAAATGGAGTGGTCCCCCTTGCCAGTGTTTATCCTACCCATAAAACAAGAAACTAGTATTTTTATTTATAGATGAACATATAGTGAATTAAATGAGACATCTGATTGTCAACAAATGAAGTCCTAAAAAAATGGACCCAAAGAAGCCTCCTAAGTGAGGTAGGAAAAAACGCACCACTGCATTCACGTATTCACAAAGGCAGTGCAAGCAAATGCAACCTGAAGAAGCTCTTCTACCAAATTTAAAAGCTACTAAATGGAATTGAGACTACTGGTTGGAGATACTGAGCTTATGTAGCTATGAGTCAATTTTACATGGTCTATATGCTATGACACAGAGACTACCGTGCGTGGATTCAAAGTTTTACACTCACTATAAATCTTTTTCAGTCACATAGAGGAATATTGCTCTTATTTACTCTAAGCACAGTAAGGAACAGTCTCTCTCTAGATTAAAACTGAATGGAATTGAGTTTATCTTTACACTACAATCCTCCACAGTGTACCTTTGATGACTGAAAACTGGCTGATTAAAAATCATTTTCAAATAGTTAGAAACACTGATCAAGGAAATTTCATTGGGTTTACTTTGCATTTAAACAAATCCCAGGAAATATAAATAAAATGGCAGCCTATAACTGTTATATGGTAGAAAATTCACAAGGCATAAATCAGAAAAGAATAATGTGCTATACAGACACCTACATTTTGAACACATCCGCATCTGTATTAATTATTTTACTTTTTTCCTTCTGGGATTAATACTTTTCTTAACGTGTTCACCAGCTAATAGACCAGAAACATAAAGAAATAGCAGAAATGGAAGTGTTTCATATCACATTTATCAAAGTTTGGATAGCCAGAGGCAATGAGGCATCAATATGCACATGCCTAGAGACAGGTCTGACTGGGGCCTTATTTTACCACCTCTTTTGAGCCTGAGTGTCCTAAGGTGAATGTGTATGTATGGCAGATAGAAGAGCCAAATAACCTCTAGGGTCTCTTCAAGCACAGGAATCCTGATCTGCAACAAACAGGCACACAACAGTGGGCGGGAAAAGGGGTGTTGGTAAAGGACTAAGATTTTAAGTGACAACTCTTCCCTCCCTAGCTTGTAAGTTAACTTTTTACTTTATATGTTAGCTTTCTTACCAGTAAAAGTAACTGAAAGTCATATAGAACTCCTTAAAACCTTCAGATATTGTAGTTTTTAATCTAACCTAGTGCAAATGGCATCAGTCATTTTTTGAATTATATAAGACAAATATTTTCCTCTAAATGTCCTTTTTCTATTAGTGCGATGGAGCTTAATGAAAACTGAGAAATATTAAAGGGAAGTCATTAAAGGTTAAATTACGGACATTTCTGACTTTCTATGACATTTCTTCTTCTCCTTCTCCTCCTCCTCCTCCTCCTCCTCCTCCTCCTCCTCCTCCTTCTTTTTGGTTTTTTTGAGACAGGGTTTCTCTGTATAGCTCTGGTTGTCCTGGAACTCACTCCGTAGACCAGGCTGGCCTCGAACTCAGAAATCCGCCTGCCTCTGCCTCCCAAGTGCTGGGATTAAAGGCATGCGCCACCACGCCTGGCTCTTTCTATGACATTTCTTACAGCTGTTGTATAACTGAACAAAAGTCATTTTAAATTCAATGCTGGTAACACAAAGTGGTTGAAATGATCATTAGAAAATTGGGTAGTTTGTTTAATTTTAATTCATTTCATTTTAACTGTAATCTTATACAGAAAATGTATTCTAAGACCCTGGCTATAAAGTATAAATGAAGAATTTCTTCATTGAGACAAAATTATAACCCAAAGAATAGGAAGCAAATATTACAGGGTTGTAAAATATCACTTGGGATGTATATACAAAGTCTACACATACCAATAAACAGATAAAAAAAAAAACTTTTTTCTTTTTCTTTTCTGAGACAGGGCTTCTCTGTGTAACCCTGGCTGTCCTAGAACTCCATCTGTACACCAGGCCAGCCTTGAACTCAGAGATCCACCTGCCTCTGCCTCTGGAGTGCTGGAATTCAACGTGCATGCCACCATTCCTGACTCTTAAAACCAACTCTTCAGCTGTAACATTTCTAATCAAAAGATGTTCTTTTATATTTACAACAGTTTATGCTATACTTTCAAGTTATTTGGTATTCTTTTGTGCTTTATCTAAAATGCTTCGTTTAAATGCCAATCTGTTTGCACTTGAGCCCAGTGAGCTCCAGCATAGAACAGGATTGTTTGCTGTGTAAGACGGATACCTTCCTTTATGTACTGGAGAGCTTCTCTGTTTGGTAGGTTACAAAATCACTATTTTTTACTGTTTTATAATTCTTTTTTTTAAAGTCTACTTGATATCTCTTAGTTAAATTAGTAGAAATAGGGCTAAAATGTGTCTGTGATAAATGGATACACATATCATATGCATATTATAAACAATCAATAGACCACATATCAGCTTTTAGCTTTATTCCAAAGTTTGGCAATGATGTGGATAATAGCCGAGGTTCTAGTTCTCTATTTGCTGGGAGCTGAAAAATGTTATAAAATATCAAATCTAATTAAGGATTATTCTAACACAATGCCCCCTAAACAAACAGACATACATACAGACAGATAGCTCTTCCAAAAATGGTGGTTTATGTATGAAAAAAATGAGAGGCGTTTTCCTGGTTATTTAATTTATCAAATTTTACGGTAAGTAGAGATAAAGCAACTTTGTCAATTAAGAGTACACTTGCTTCCTATAAAGGCAGTGTAATTTTCATTCACAATAACATAAAATGTCTACATGTACGAGGGTGTACGTAATTGATGTTCTTGAGATGGGTAATTCATAGCAATTGAAGTCACAATACTGATTTTTAAAATCCTAATATATTCCCTTCTTTTTCAAACAAAGCCTGAGACCCAGAAGAGATTATAAGAAAGTCTTATCCAACCAAATCACAACAAAAATCCTTTAAACTAATAATGCATTTTTGTAGCCTCTTAGCAGTTACCAAACACTACTCATTTACATTCAACATCTAGTTTACTGGCATGATTTCAAAGTTTTATAAAAACAAGAAACTTTGCAGATAATCAGAAGATACACAAACTGCAACAAACACAAAGGCAGTGTGGTCCTTGTGGAGAAATCAAGTCAGTACCCTCTGGTAGAAATGTTCTATACAAATGTGTCACATAGAAGCATCAGTGTTTTCAACCAATTATCTGTCCCTGATGTATTTCCTTGGAGTATATGATCTCAGGACTTTAGGTTTCTGTATCACATATCTGACTGAATCTAGGTACATCTAGGAAGCAGCTGAAAGGGTTTCTCTAGTCTGACATCTCAGAGAGTGGACTGAGAAATGCCTCTCTTTACCTGAAGACGTACAGTTTCTACTTCAGTCATCACCAACTCACAAAGGAAAGGAAGAAAGAAAACAGTTATAACTTTACCTCATATACAATCGCACACAAACTAAACAAACAACACCCTTCCCCCAACAAAGCCCCAGCACCATAATATCAATCATTCCTGGGAAATAGAACATGCCCCTTTGAGTCTCTGATTTGTTAGTTCAAACTTTTAGGGCAGAAAAGTCCTTAAGTCCTTGTGGGAAGAGGGAAGACCTGTTGTTAATGACTAGAGAGCCATTGAGAAAGTGCATTATCAATTACACAATCAACTTAGAGCCCTACCCTCCAATGGAGATGGTCACAAGTTGATTTAAATGCCTTAATAATTAAACATTTGTGTCCTTGGGATAAAGTAAGGGGGGCAGTTAGCCTTATTTTAATAAAAAATTGCAGTAGTCTACCGCCTTCCCCCATGATTCCCAAGAATATAAAATTGCACAGACTCAGAGAAGCCCAAAGTCATAGCAGAATCTCTGAGGCACTCCTGGTTAAGAGAGAAAAAAATATGATCCAGTTATCTTCATAGTTCCATAGATTATGTGAACAAACCCGTTTTGTTTTTAAACAAAAGCCAAAGAATCACTTCATAGGGATCTTATACACCATTTCCTCTAACATCTCTTCAGTCTCACAGTGTTGAAATGGGACCGATCAGCCTACGATGGATTGCACATCACCTAAGGAGAAAGGAAGGCATGGAAAAGGCAAACATTTTACACTGCTTCACAAACACATTTAAGGGAATAGGTAGAGAGAAAGGAAAGGAAAGGAAAACCTTATTGCTGTTTCCATACAAAATACAGTATGAGATACCTAAGCTAAGTCAAATTTGATGACAGTGACATCTTTTTCACAATGCGGGATGACGTGTCTTGCACAATGAAATGTTCAGTGTAGAAGGTAAGCAGAACAAGGGGGCATCAAAACTACACCTGGGATATTAGCTGCATATTGAAACTTGGGGATCGAGACTGCTTGGTTAAGGGGGCTCCTGGGCTGAGGAGCTCCTTACCTTCCCCAGAGTGACCTAGCCGGTCTTCTTGTAGACTGATAGTTGAATATCGATTAGCATTTGTAGCTGCTAGATTAGTAACTCCCTCAGTGCCAACCCCAATGCTGGTACTCGCTTGACCACCATTTACATAGTCAAAAGATTTACTTGAGGAAGCACTGGCTGTCCGGATTAGACTCAGACTATTGGTTTTTGGCACCACCTGGCCTGCAGGCAGGCTCAAGTGTTTCTTCATCGGTGTCAGCTCAACTGAATCTATGCTGAGATCTGCTTGTTGTACAAATTGCTTTCCAACTACTGAATCTCGAGGGCTCTCATTGGATTTGATGGCTGATGCTGTTTCTTTGTCTTTGGCAGAACGCCCAGTTGCTACTTTCCGTAAGCTTCCCCTCTGAGAAGAGGAGGACAGTTTGGTCCCATGTGGTTGGCTGCTGAGAGAAGCCCCCGATGAAAATCCTTCATCTGCATCATTCATGTTTAAGGACTCCTCTCCTCCATTTAAACCCTCAGCATCTAAAAAATAAATCAGACAGATTATAGCTAAATTAAATAAAAAGCAGCTGTGACTACACTGACCTAATCTCATGAGTGTTTGTTAAAGGTTTGTGATGATCTCAGTACTTTATTTACGGGAATAAACCTCTACACAGAATTCTAACACACTATTCCTTGCTTTCATCTGGCTTTATTTGCCCTGGTTTTGTAAAAACTGCCCACAAATATTAACTAGTAAACTATCAACATCTAAGGCATAGAAAACTAAAATATAACACTTTAAAACCACACTATATCCACTGAAAGTCACCTATGTATTTTAAACAAAACTCCTTCCTTGTGTTTCTTTAACCTATTATATAAAACATATTGTATAAAGGGATTCTCTTCTAATTTCAGTTACCCAGAATTATACCAAGTCATTTAGGCCTATAGGCCAGACCCTTTTTAAATTATAATAAAATGCATTATCTATTTGGCAACTAACTGCATTTATACAGCTTTGTACTATATTTCTTTTTAATATCTATTAAGTTTGCCAACTCACTGCTGTAATAACTTCATAGTCACGTTTGGTCTTATGGACACACCCTTCACATTGACTTCCATATTTTCTTGTACTGACTGTGAGGCAGCAAAGGTGACTATACTCCGTATCTCTATCAGCTCCGTCCTTGGCAGGAGACGGAGTGCTGTCGCTCACAGAGCACTGCACGCTGCAGCGTGTCTCACACAGTAACTGCACTTAGTCAAAGGAATTTCATTTCGAATTTTTGTGGGATGAGAATCACATGATACAATGAGCTTGCAGTTTCCAGACAGCCCAATTCTCTTACTGAAAAGTGTGATCACACAGTTCAAAATTAATGTTTTCTTCTTTCAAAAACTGAAAATACTTTTCTCAGAATGAAAGAAAGTAAGAATCTATAAAGCAGATATTAATGTGATATTTAAGTTAAAATGTTAGAGAACAATGTAAATACTAATTTGAGATACAGGCTACCTAATAAAAATGTATATATTCAAACACAATCTTTTACTTAACATAGCACCTGAAAAGTAAAAATATTTCTTAGCTATATTTCTTCACATCGATTCATTACTTCTAAAAAAGAATCAAATTACTATTCTTAAAGCAAAAGGCAACTTGTTACAATATATAAATATAAATATAAATATCTACAGCAATTTAATATTTAATCATCATGCAAAGCCACGTGGAAATATATTTACTAAAAATAATAGCAGCTGACACTACTTCTCTCAATCCTGTCAAAAGAACTGAGTATTATGTAACTTGAAAATATACATTTTAGATCTCATTCATATTACCTCTTAATAATTGACTTATAATTAGTATAAAGATTCCAAATATTCACAAATATTAGTATGAAATGGGTTTATCTAAGTAGTTAGGACAGGAAACCGAGAGACTTAGTGCTAGCCTTGAATGTTGCTTCATGCATATCTGATGCCAAGCAGTATGGCCGTAAGAGGGTGATAACATAAAAAGCCACCATGCAAGAGAATCTACTGCTATTGTATATACTGAAATGTTGTTTCAATGTAATGGAATGATGATTACACAGAAATCACAGGCACTATCTTAGTTTAGAGTCTTTAATTTAAAAATATAACAAGCAAGCTCATTTAGATTTTTATTAGTGTTACTATGTATGTCTGCTGTGTATATGTGTAGAGGGCAGAGGACAATTAGTTTTCTTTATCCACCTTTACATGGGTTCAGATCATCAGGCTTGCAGGGCAAGAACCTTTAATAACTGAACAATTTTGCCTGCCCTAATAAACACATTTTTATTATTAAACTATCTTAAAACATCATTACTACAAATGTTTTATTTTAAAATAAGTTATATATGTAATATAAAAGTTCCAGCATTCTAGAGAATTACCAAAATTCTTGTACATTTTGATCAATTTCTTTTTCTCTGTCTTTAAAGCCCTCAAAGAAAGCCAGGTGTGCTGATGTACACTTTTAATCCTAGCACAAAGGTAGCGCAAAACTCTCTGAGTTTGAGGCCAGTCTGGTTTACAGAGTGAGTTCTAGGACAGCCAGGGCTACACAGAGAAACCCTATCTCACAAAAATAAAAACAAAAATACCACCATCACCACCAAAACCAAAACAAAATAACAACAAAATCTCAGGAAGTAAAAATGCAATTGAGTCTCAAAACATATTTCCTTTTATAGTTTTTCTGTACGTGACAACATCCATGACTCAAAGACAAGACTGAAAGGGATTTCACTGACTTTTTTGTTAATAGTTAATTTTCCTATAAATTTTGCATCTACTAATACTTACTTAAAACCACAATTAATTTAGGATAAAAGATAAAACAGTCCTTTTTTTATTCTTCTGAGACAGGGTCTCAATATGTAGCTCTGACTAGTCTGGAACTCACTATGTAGACCAGGCTGGCCCTAAGCTCACAGAGATTGACTGTCTCTGTCTCCTGAGTGATAAAATTAAAGGCTTGCACTACTACACCTAGCTTCAAACACACTAAAGAAATATATTGATTTTCCTTGAAATCTACCCCAAACGAATCATTTAACACTAACAAGAGATTCTATAGAATTAAAACAGATATTCAAGAGGAACTACTACTTGGGTTCTGTTTTCAAAGTACAGACTGATGAATTAGAAGCAATGTTTCAGCCAGTGTCATTCTTGTAAGAGTTTCTTCAACTGCTAATATATGGCATTACTTTTAGTGCAAATACTTGCAACATACTAACAGTCATATATAATCATCAAAGGTTTATATTTAGTTATCAAGAATGAGAAATAGACTTGTTCAGTTTGGATCCACTTGGGTTCCAATCTACTCATTTTCTCAATTTCTTTTCTTTCCTTCCTTCCTTCCTTCCTTCCTTCCTTCCTTCCTTCCTTCCTTCCTTCCTTCCTTCCTTCCTTCCTTGCATTTAAACAAGATGCATCTAATTGCTAGGGGTAAGATAGAAATACAAAAAGACAAAAGGGAAGGCCACATCTTCTACAGCCACGTCAAGAAGGATCTCTAAAACAGTACCAACTTTGGGGTCATTAGGTCATGCACATGCAATACTGTTAAAGTAAAGTCAATTTGGTCAAATAGGTGAGAAACTGAGGGTACATTTAGATTCTTACTGAGCATGCTCAAATTTCTAATATACCAAAGAGAAAGATTCCTTAAGTATTTTATATGTATGTTTGATCTTTAAAATAAACAGAAACCATTGATCACTTTTAAAGCTATTTACAGGTTTGTTAGTATAAGGTTTAATAGTGGTACTCCAGGACAGTATAAGCTAAATAATGAAACCATTTGGCTACAGCTCTCCTTTCCACAAAGGTAGCTCATATGACATTTCATACAAAGCAGCAGGCAGATGCCTTCCTATCAGAGAGACGTGTTCTTTTTTACAGGTATTGATGGAGCACAGAGTTCTTATGTGCAGATAATTACATTGTAGAAACAAGGATCTTCTCTGTACTTGATCTGTAAATAATACATTTCACTTCCATCTGGGAGCTATAACCACTATATATGTGTGTGTGTGTGTGTATGTGTGTGTGTGTGTTTGTGTGTAAAGGTAAAGTGTAGTATGCTCCAGGATAAGACATTTACAGAGAAAAGATGTCAGTAATTTACTACACGACTTAACCCAGCTGATGAGAAGCCAATCAGTATTAGCATTCTCTATCAGAGACTGGAAATACTTATTAATTGGACACCCTAGGAAAACAGATAAATGCCAGCTCCACTTCAATTTCTTAAATGTGCTTATGTTTTAAAATTCTCTTCACAGACTTTTAAAGAATAAATCTTAATACTTACTAATAAGGCTCATGACCATTGGGTGCATTTTTTTTCTAATGTTAAGAGTAAACATGCTCAGTAATGAAAAATTTGAAGCATTTGCAGACCTTTCATCCAGGCCCCTGCCTTGTTAGTAGCCATGCCAAGCTGCTGTTTGATGACACAGGGATGCAGACTCCAGGCCAGCGCAAATGGCAACTGAAGATTGTACCTAACCTGGTGCTAGCATATGGGAGGGAGGGTTGCTTTGCCAAGAGGAGCTAGCACACCCAGGGGTAGTGGAGACACACACTAGAATGGAAAGGTGCTCTGCTTGGGGACAGAGAGCCAGGATCCTTCTCCAGCAACTGCCTCACTGACTTCTGCCTCCTCATCTCTGTCCTACCCTCTGTTGTGGCTGCTGCTGAGTTGGGCTCCGGCGAGCCATGCTCAGGGGTCCTGCGCACCAGCACCTCCCCCTCTTGCACACGTTTGATCCCTAGGTCAGTGGAGCCGTGTTGGATCGGGGAGCCAGGAATACTCGAGTCAGCCTCGTTTGAGAAGTCAAAGCCATCTGGGATTCAACATATAAAATTTTAGTACTTTTTGTGCTGCTCTATTCTTTTCTGAGCATTCTGACCCAGGCAGATAAGAGAATGTATATATGGATATGATATTAACACAAACAGTCTATATAGTTACATGTGTGTGCACAACTTGCACACACATAAGGCAGCAGATGAACAATGTGAGTTTTGCAAATGAATGGGACAGAAAAATCAGGATCATTAAAATGACAATTTCTCTTAGGCAAGACAGCTTGACTGTTTAGTACCATATGTCTATAAAATATTGCTGGGTTTAGCTCTTAGAATAAAAAAAAGCAAATGCAAAAATCCAAAAATAAGAACCAATTCTTTTATGGATAGTTTGTATTATCTTGTTAGTTGGACCAGGCATATAGTTTTTCCCCCACAGTGCTCACACATGTACCTTTTTCCAGCTAATAGGCTGAAAGCAACTTTCTCCCCCTATTTTTATTACTAGTTTTAAGAAAAGACAAAATTTGGCTAAGTCTTATTTTATATTTTATCATCAATTGAACAGTCTAACATCTTCCTACTTTATAAACAGATATATATATATTTACATTAAAATAACTAAGCATTATCCCATTTCTAGTACTATTTTTAAATGAAAATATTTTACTTTAATTCACGAACATTAATTACTATCAAACATTTGTACACTCTGTATAAACAGTGATAAGTTGACTTGAACCCAAAAGTAAACTATGGGAATTTTCTACTTACCTTCTCTTCTCCATCTATGACGACGAATTGATGCTGTTGTAATGGCAGTCCGAGAAATTCTCGGCACTGTTGGAGTGACTTCCACTTTAAGTACTTTCTGGCCTTCTTGTGAAGAATCGGGTGCATCAAATGGTAATGAGTTTTTCATGGCATTTGCCACCTAAAATGATAAGATAAGTCTATACAATTTTACAACCAACATATAGTTTTTAACCTATACTATAATATGTTTCCATTATTTTTGAACATGTACAGCTTGTGTAACATGAAGTTGTATAATATAAAAGGACAGCGTGTCAAAATATTTATTTTTAATATTATGAATTTTTTCAGTAGGCTTTTCAAATAAAAATTTATTATTAAAATATGAGTCCTATACACTACTGGATTCTTGAAGTTGTTGAGTTTCAAAAGGAAAGAGCATTCCAAAGAAAAATGCTTAATATTTGTAACCAAGATATAAAACAAGTTAGAATAAGTTCCTGCTTTTTCATATGGTAAATAGCAGAAAACTTAATCTGTGTTAAAATGGTAACACTTTTCTGCACTCCTGTGCATCCATGAGAGATTTTTCCCTAAATGCATGCTGACAGTATGTGTCCTATGCCTCTAAGAAGAAGACTGGGAAACCTGATTTGTAAACAATTATTATCTTACTGGTTTGTCTCTTAACCAGGAGGTAGTAATCCAGCAAAGCCACTTTGAGCTAGAGGAATGCGTTTCTTTCCTTTTGCACATGGACAAGCACATGTAGGCTACATCAACCTGGCTAAGAATGATCTACCCACACAGCCCTAGAGCAGGAAGCTGTTTCAAGGCTTGATGAATGTAAGCAAGGTTAAGTGTCTACACTAAGCCCTTGTCAGTAATATAGAGGATGTGTATTTCTCTATTTTGTTTGGAATATAGAGATGAGAAAAATGCTACACACCAGTAAATTTATCTTGATCTTTAAATTAAAATGGTATAAATAAATAAAATATCTTTAAAAAACTATCCCAGGTAGAAAATGCATATACATTTTAAATATCATAGAACCGCTACAGAAAGCTTAATAACTGGTAAGAAACAAAAGCAAGTCAGATATGGTGACACTTGTAATCACAGCACCTTGAAGACCAAGACAGAATTATAAATTCAAAGCCAGACTTGGAAGCATAAGGAGGAGGAAAGGAAAGGAAAGAGGGCAGAAGAGAGAAGACCCACTACAGCTCAACCATCTAGAACCACTAGTACTTCGCCTCCTTCATATGTAGATTTAAAATTCACACATATTTTCGCACTTAACCTAAGTTATTATTTTTTCTTTATTATAAGTTCTCAAATATACAATTTTATTAAGAAAATATCAAACTTCAATTGTTCTCTGTTATGAGAACACCTAGACAACTTTTATTTCTTTGCAATTAAAGTAACACTATAGGCCAGGTGGGGGCAGCAGCGCAGGCCTTTAATTCTGGCACTCGGGAGCCACAGGGGGTTCCTCTGAGCCCAAGGTCATCTTGGTTTTACAAGGTGAGTTCCAGATTAGCTAGAGCTACACAGCCTGTCTCAAAAGTTCAAAAACGGGGAAATCAAAGTAACAGTAGAGTTAAACTTGTGGTACTTTAATTTCTTGTGCATGCCTGGTGCTCACAAAGGCCTGAAGACTGCACCACATCTCCTGGAACTGGATTTACAGATGGTTGGGACCCACTATGCTGGGAATCAAATCCAGGTCCTCTGAAGAACAGCCAATGTCCTTAGTCACTGAGTCACCTCTCCAGCCCTTTATAATACACTTTTAAGGCATTAGTTTCCATAGACACAAAGCTACATGTGGAACAAAGGATCTAAGAGAATAAGTACTCATTACAAAAGTACTTAAGCAAAGGAATGGTTAGAGTCATGTTATCACCAAAGCATAACAAATGCTTCATCTTCCCTACTATATGCTTGCATTTGTCCTTCAAACTGTATTACTGTATACCCGTACACATGCATAATATGTATGTGGAGGGCTGATACTATGCTTACATGGGGGTCAGTGAACAATTTTATAGAGTCGGTTCTCTTCTACCTTTATGTAGGTTCTGGGGATAGAATTCAAGCTGACAGATTGCATGGCCCACTGGGTCATATTTCTGGCTCAACATTTGCATTTGTATTTGTTTTTTTTTTTAAATACTTAGTGTGTATGTGCAAAGAACACAGCATGAGTGTGGAGATCACGGCTACTTGCGGGAGTAAGCTCTCTCCTACCATGAGGGTTCTGGGACTGAACTCAGGCTGCCAAGCTTGGCAGCAAGTGCCTTTATCTCGAGCCAGCTCACAGGTCCCCTACATGTTGGGAAGTATGAAATCTTTAAAGTAAAGTGCAGTTTTCTTATGTCTACAGAGAATATTTTTTCTTTTTGTATAGTGCATATTAATTTTCTTTTTTGTTTGTTTGTTTTTTGAGACAGTTTGTGTAGCCCTGGCTGTCCTGGAATTTACTCTGTAGACCAGGTGGGCCTCTGCCTTGAGTGCTGGGATTAAAGGCGTGTGCCATCACGCCCAGCTTTTTTTTTTTTTAAAGATTTATTTACTTATTATATGTATGTACACTGTAGTTGTCTTCAGACACTCCAGAAGATGGTGTTAGATCTCATTATGGATGGTTGTGAGCCACCATGTGACTGCTGGGATATGAACTCAGGACCTTCGGTAGGGCAGTCGGGGAGCTTTCTTTTTCTATTCATCTGAATAAAACTGATCAGGTATGGGGAGGGACAGAAGAGATGGCTAGATGGCCATGAGAATGAATGAAAATCTGCAACTGACGGGGTGGGGAGGTGGAGGGCATCTCCGAGACAGAGACCTGGGATAAGGGAGGCACCCAAGAATCAATGGAGGTGACCTTAGCTGTGACTCACACCATTGGGGATATAGAACCTGAAGAAGCCTATAGCCAGGCAAGAATCCCAGTGGATTGATAGAGATTTCAACCCACCCACAAAATTTCAACCCAAAATTCATACTGTCTATAAGAAACACAGGCATGGGTGTGTGTGGTGTGTGTGTGTGTGTGTGTGTGTGTGTGTGTGTGTGTGTGTGTGTAGCAGAGACTGAGGGAATGGCCAACCAATAACTGGCCAACTAGAGACTCATCCCATGGCCAAGCACCAATCCATGACACTATTAATGATACTCTGTTACACTTGCAGACAGGAGCCTAGATATCTGTCCTTTGAGAGGCTCCACCCAGCAGCTGACTCAGACAAATACAGACATCCCCAGTCACACAATGGATGGAGCCTGGGAACTCTTATGGAAGAACAGGAGGAAGGATTGCAGTGCCCAAAGGGGATAGGAACTCCACAAGATGACCAACAGAGTCAACTAACCTGGACCCTTGGGACTCTCAGAACCCCCAAGCACCAACCAAAAAACATACACGGGCTGAACCTAGGCCTCCCTGCACATATGTAGCAGATGTGCAGCTTGGTCTTCATGTGGGTCCCAAACAACTGGAGTGGGGGCTATTCTCAAAAGCTGTTGCCTGTATATAGGATATGTTCTACTAGCTGGGCTGCCTTGTCTGGCCTCAGTGGGAAAGGAAGAGCCCACCCTCACAGAGACTTGAAGTGCTAGGATGGAGGAACACTCAGGGGGGTCTGACTGGCTCAGAGAAGGGGAGGGGGGATAGGGAAGGATTGTGGGAAGGGGTGACAAGGAAAAGGGCACTGAGCAGGATGTAAAGTAAGTAAAAATAAATTAATTACAACAACAATAACAAACCTCTGTGATTGTCCTCTCTTTAACTGGGCTTTCCTATCTAGTCTAGAATAGCCAGGAACTTACTAAGTAGCCGAGGACTGTTTCCTTCTTGTGACAATCTACCTGCTTCTATGTGCTTCCAGGTGCACCTGGTTTTCTCTTTTCTTAAGGATTTCAAAATACCTCCCTACCCCCTGGTTCTTCAAGACAAGCGTCTCTCTGTGTAACGTTGGCTGTCATGGACCTTACTCTTGTCATGGACCAAGCTGGCTTTGATCTCAGAGATATGTCCACCACCACTGCCTGGCTAAAACATTTCATTTTTCAATTTACCTCAATACTCACCTTCCCTTTGCCCCATAGAAATATTTTGACCACATATATGCTTTAAGAAGAGTCAACATGCCTCCAGAACAAGACCTAAATAAATAGACTTCTATTCTCCATGGAAAAAAAGTATATATATGTTAAAATGAGCAAACAAACAACTAAAAAGCTTACCAAGAGTGGCTGAGAAAAGAGTTCTAGCTGAGCTCTATAAATGATGTCATCCAGTACTTCCTGGCCAAGGTCCCACTGTCCATTATACCTATGGGATGGATTAGTTAGTACTTTCAATATCTATCTCTAATCTTTAGAACTTAAAAAAAAAACAAAACCAAAACTATCCCAAGTTCTCCTGCTTTAGTTATAAAAGAAAGCTCTCACTTCAAGGTTATCACCTCTGACTTGCCCTATGTTTATAGTAGCTTACAGATGTTTCTTTATACAAATTATTTTTAGCATGTATTGCTATTCAGAATAATCAATTTAAAGTATTCATGATAATAATGATAATGAACTATATAGAAACAATAGTTTTCCATACAGAAAATCTAAAATTTATAAGACGGCTCTAATTTTATGACTAATCATGTTATTAATTGGCTATTTATAAAGTGCTGAATAGGGATGGCGAGATGGCTCAGTGGTAAGAGCACTGACTGCTCTTCTGAAGGTCCTGAGTTTGGATCCCAGCAACCACATGGTGGCTCCCAACCACGTAATGAAATTTGACGCCCTCTTCTGGTGCGTCTGAAGACAGCTATGGGCCCGGAGCGAGCAGGGCCTGAGCGAGTGGGGTCTGAGCGAGTGGGGCCTGCAGAGGTCCTAAGTTCAATTCCCAGCAGCCACATACATGATGGCTCATGGCCTTCTGTACAGCTACAGTGTACTCATACACATAAAATAAATAAAATAAATCTTTAAAAGTGTTGAATAGAAACCAAACTAGAAAACAGGGTAACAGGCCTACATGAAACAAAAGAGTCTGTAAAGAAGATAAAGAAATACAAAATTTTCCCATGTGTAGAAGAATTCTTCTTCCTACTTACATGGCATAGTAAACTCCTGTGAGAAGCTGCACCATAAATTCAGGATCTAATACGATTCGACCACAGAGTTCCTTCCACTGTTTCTCATGTTGTCGTGGAAACCCACTCACACAAACCCTAGAAAAATATAGCAATTAACATTTGACTTCCTGACTGACTAAATTTATAAATGACTCATCCCTCAGCTACTGACACCTGCTAAATGCCAGAGTCATGATCAGGTGGAGGATGTTGGTTTTTAATTTTTTAAGCATAAAAAATTTAATTTTTTAAGCATATTTAACTCATAAAATATGGATTCTAGTGGACTCCATAAAATGTAGTAAGTTTCCTCAAATAGCTAACAGCCTCTTTCACAGACATCCTTTTTCTGCCCCCCTCTCCCTCTCTCTCTCTCTCTCTCTCAAACATAAATACATAGCTTTTTACCCATCCTAAATTGTACTGGGGAATTCCTGGATAGTACATAAATATTAAAACAACATTTCAAAATACTGTTGTTTGTGAGACCAGTATTATTTATTTGATGTTTTATTTAAGCAAAATTAAATGTGCACAACTGTTACCCATTCATTTTCTTCCTTGTGCAGCCCAGTACTGGGATTGGTGACTCCCACAGGCAGTGGGGTGTTGTTCCTTCCATAGTGGAAACACGGCGAGCAAAATCTAACAGCAAACTGTGCTGCCTGGACATCAGTAGCACCTCTGCTCCTTGACACTGGAGACCAAGGACTCGGGTAGCTACTGGGCTGTATGAACTTTGTTTTCTTTCTTTTTGAGGCAGTTTCACTGTGTAATTCGGGTTGGTTTGGAACTGTATGAAGGACAGGCTATCCCCAAACCCACAGAGATCCATGTGCCTCTGCCACTTGAGTGCTAGGAATAAAGACTGGGATTATTGTTCCTATAACCAAGCTTGCTCTTGAATCTCTTTTGTACCCTGTTGTATATGTCAGTATGCTCTTCTAAATTATACTCTATTTTAACACATTAGCCTGAGAATCTTATTTGTTGCAGGATATGTGATCACACTGCAAACCCAGTGATTGTATTATATACTGAAAAAAGCATTTCTAGTTGTGGTGTGACTCATTCCTTAGAACACACCTTTAACGCCTCTGCTGGAATACAGAAATGCACTTAGTACACACCATAAACCCCAGACAATGAAGGTGAAGTTAGTCTGTAGAAGGATGGACCCATGTTTGAAAGTGATGGCTAGTTGAGTGGTAGACAAATTGACCAATTAGAAAAATATCTGACAGAAGAGGATATGTCCAACTCTCATTAGAAGAAAGGGAAGAGAAGCTACTTGAGGGAGCCTTGGAGTGACAGAAAAAAAAAGGGGGGGCATTTTTACTGGGAGTTTTACAGAGACAGGTTACAGAGAGAACAAGCTAGACACAGGTGAAGATAGAACAAGCCAGAGAATGAGAAAGAGCCAGAAGATTAGAACAGATTGCCAAAGTTGATATGAGGTCAAGAAGAGCAATGAGGTCAGCCAGAGGCTCAGAGAGGAGTCAGACTGAATCAGTTAGCTTGGAGAGGAGTCTGAGCCAGAACAGCTGAGTTGAACCAGCCATTCAGAGCTCAGAAAGATCTAGGATGAGGTGAGCTTATTCAGCAGCAAGTCTATAATTGTAAGGCTGACAACATTCTAGGCCTACATTAGATTATACGAGGCTAGAACTTCCAGGACTAGGCCCAGGTTAGCAGACTGAGACAGTAAGCCTCTGAGACAAGAATTACAATGCAGGAGAACAAAAGTTACAGTTACATCTTAATGATATACAAGAGGTATAAGAATGGCTATGATGCCCACCAGGAGATGCTATCACCTCTGTAGATAGTAACAACAGAGATCACTAAACCCACCAGTAGTTAAAATGAACATCATGAACAACTGCCTTTCATTTCACTGAGATGCTTCCAGAAGTTCTATCTTAATAGTTATAGTGTTAAGTAGCAACTTATAGTGTGCTTGTGTTCATAACTTTATCAAGTTAATTATAATAGTAGGTTCAGAAGAAAAATTGTAGTGCCTTATAGTCTCAATCAATTAAAAATTATATACATATATAGAATATAGTAAAGTAATAAAAATACTACAACTTGAAAATAACATTATATTGATAATATTGACACATGCTTATAATCCCAACACTCAAGAAACAGAAAGGAAGCCAGTCTGACCCACACAACTAATGTGAGTTCAGCCTCACCTATAGAGAAGTCTAGTATTAACCAAAAACCAAGATGAAGCTTGGGCTGGAGAGGTGGCTCAGTGATTAACAGCACTGATGGCTCTTCTAGAGGTCCTGAATTCAAATCCCAGCAACCACATTTGGCTCACAACCATCCATAATGAGATCTGACACCCTCTTCTGGTGTGTCTGAAGACATCCACAGTGTACTCATATACATAAAATAATAAAATAAAATCTTTTTAAAGATGAAGCTTGATCATTCATTCTCTACAATAGTAGATACCAAATTACTGTGGTACTTACATACTTTTATATGTTTAAAATAATCCAATGATTTTATCGTATCAACAGTCACACACTAGAAACGATCATTTGCAACTATTAAGAAAGGATGAAAATGTGAATATCAATGAAAAAAACAAGGACAAGGTTAAGAACAAAGTTTTTAGAAGTTATCCAGGGGACATAGAATCTAATTAAGAGATAAGAACCTTCTTCATCATTAACATTATAAGTGGGATACAATAATATACTAAATTTTAAGATAATCTGTAAATTCAAAGTTATGGATAACTTAGATTAAGATTTCTGCCAGTTACTCAAACTAATGAGCTACATTATAACCAAGACTGTGTTCCTTTCAGTAACAGAACAGCAATGTGAACTTGAGTGTTTCTCAAGACAGCTTTTTGATCCCTAGAGCCTTCCTTTCTGGTATCTCTATCCACTAAGGGTGGAACATGTCACTTGCTTCTATTCAACACAATGTAGCAAAGTTGAAAGGATTCTACATTATTTGTACATTATGTGTATAACTATTCCTAAAGTAACATCATGCTGGATACTCTCAATTGACTCTACCTTTGAAGAAGCAAGCTGTGAGGTCTTAAGCTGTGTAAAAGAGGCCCATGTGTCATCAATGTGAGGATGGAGTCCAGCAGACAGCTAACTAGATAAAGAAACCTATAATCCTACAACTATAAGAACAGAATTCAGGCCAAGTGCTAAGTCTTGGAAGACTACAATTCCTTATATCTTTCTATAGCTTTAAAAGACCTCCAAGTTGCCAGGTGTGGTAGCACCTGCTGTTAATTCCAGCACTCATGAGGTGGACATAGGCTGATCTCTGAGAGTTAGGCTAGTTATGTCTACATAGGGAGGGAGGTCCAGGCCAGCCAAAACCATGTAGTGAGATCCTTGTCTTAAAAAAAAAAAAGACTTTAAGAAGAGGCAAGCCTAATAAAAACTATGAAATAATAAATGTGTGATGTTATAAGCTGCTAACCTTGTGGAAGCTGATTTTTCTTTTTAAAAATTGTTTAGTGTGTATTTGTATCTCACAGTATGTCTGTGGAGGTCAGAAGTTAACTTCTGGGGACAGTTCTCTTCTCCCACTGTGTCATCATTTCCGCCACTGTACTTCATCCAACAAGAGCCTTCTGAGTTTTGCTGTGGCAGCACTGGGTTATAGATGAAAGCTACTGCACCCAGCTTTGTAATTTGTCTTTTGGAGAGTACATTCACATTTTAAGGGTTTCTTAACTAGCTCATTTACCTAGTAAGCCATCTTGCTGGTGCAAGAATTTGTTACATAGCAAAAGAAAGGAACTGCATATGAATTTTTTTCTTTTCCTGAGACAGGGTCTCTGTGTAGTCCTGGCTGTCCTGGATTTTGTTCTGTAGTCCAGACTAACCCTGAAGTCAGAGATCAGCCTGCCTCTGCTTCCCGAGTGCTAGGATTGCATGTGATTGAACTCTGGGAGCTGGGAGTAGGAAGTGAGGAAACTCAGTTTCTGAAGGGAGAAGTCACTTGGAATACATAAGCTCAGAACTCAAAGTCCATAACCCTAACCCAATTTATACTACTTATATATTTTTCTATAGTAGATATGTAAGTTTCAGCCAAGCCTAACTTCTTAAGAAATTCTGAAATAATATAGACTATAATGTGTAGCACACAGAGAATGCTCCTTTGCCATCACACATATAATTGGCACAGTACAGATAACAGTTTACAAAATATAAAAAGGAGCATGTCTATAATCCTAATGGAAGATCAGGAGTTCAAGGTCAGCCAGCACTATATGAAGCCATGTTTTAAATAAATAAAAATGTATATGGGAAAGATACACATTATTTTAAAAAATAATCTATTACTTTTAATAATATGCATTGGTGTTTCATCTGCATACATGTCTGTGTTAAGGTGTTAGGTCTTCTGGAACTGTAGTCACAGACAGTTGTGTGCCGCCAAGTGGGTGCTAGGAACAGACCCAAATCCTCTGGAAAGGCAGTCAGTGCTCTTAACTGCTAAGCCACCTCTTTAGTCCCAAGATTTGCATTCTTAAAGTTTTTCCCATATACCAGTTCATTTTCAAAATTCTTACTATGATTTAAAAAAATGCAACTAGAAAATGATTTGATGTATTCATAAATAATCCTAAACTTAGTAGACTTGACCTAAATCATTGAGCTAGGAAATATTCTGTTGAATATTAAAATAATTTTCTTTTTATAATTTTTTTTTTTTTTTTTT
>NW_022196896.1:84886852-84896971 GCF_008632895.1 Mastomys coucha
CTTTTTTTTTTTTTAAAGATTTATTTATTTATTATATGTATGCACACTGTAGCTGTCTTCAGACACTCTAGAAGATGGTGTGAGATCTCATTATGGATGGTTGTGAGCCCAGCACCGCCCAGCTTTCTTTTTATAATTTTTATTATTCATTTTTATGTGTCTAAGTGTTTGCCTGCATGTATGTCTGCACATTTCTGTGGGTGTAGTACTCACAGAGGCCTGAAGAGGACTTGGGAACACCTGAAACTGGAGTTAAGGAGAGTTCTAGGCTACCAGGTAGATGATGGAAATCCTGTGCAAGTGCAGTAAGTGCTCTTAACTGCTAAGCCATCTCTCCAGGCCCTTAAAATAACTTTCATTCCTATAGGAATGTAAGGTCCATGAATTTTATTTGCTACTATATCAGAAGTTACAATGGCCTAGCATATATAATACTTTCCAAGTAACTATATTTATCTGAAAAATAATAAATTCTCTTCTCACCTGGAACCCATCCGACAAAGAGATTGGTAAGATGATGCAGGCATATACACAATAGCTGAATTATAGCACAGCATGAGAAAACTCAGGACTTCGAACCTAGAAAAATACAAAATGTCACAATTACTTATTTCTATCAGAGATAAGAGTAAATTATGTACTTAGTAAATGGTTATAACGATGCCTTAATGTAAATCTTCATGATTTCTTAATCAGGTTACTATAGTATCCTCCTCAGTAGTTTGTTTCAATTCTTACTATTATGAGACATAGCCAGTGCTGTATTTTCTTCTTTAAGAAATGAATTAAGGGGATGGAGACATTGTTCAGAGGTTAAGAGCACTGGCTGTTCTTCCAGAGGTCCTGAGTTCAAGTCCCAGCAACCACATGGTGGCTCACAACCATCTATAATCAGATCTAGTATCCTCTTCTGGCCTGCTATATACATAATAAATAAGTCTTTTTTTAAAAATGAATTAAAGCTGGGTATGGTGGCACATACTTTTAATCCCAGAATTCAGGAGGCAGAGGCAAATGGATCTCTGTTAGTTCAAAGCCAACCTGGTCTGCATAGTGATTTCAAAGATAGCCCCAGGGCTATGTAGAGAAAGCCTGTCTCAAAAACCAAAAAAAAAGGAAAAAATAAATTAAGGCTGGGTATAGTGGAGCTCACCTTCAATCCTAGCACTCAGGGGTCAGAGACAGTCTATGTGGTGAGTTGCAGGCCAGTCATAGCTATAAAAGTGAGACTCTGTCTCAACAAAACAAAACAAAACCCCAACCAACCAACCAACCAACCAACCAAACCAACCAACCAACCCAACCCAACCCAACTCAACCCAACCCAACCCTGCCAAAATTAACTAATCGAGGGGCTGGAGAAATGGCTCAGTAAATAAGAGCATTTGCTAGTCTTGTAGGTTTAGTTCCCAGCACCCACATGAGAACTCACCTGTAACTCCAGTTCCAGGGCATTTGATATCTTGCAGGAACTGAACAGTATTCCTAACCTCTG
The DNA here is from genome assembly GCF_008632895.1 of Mastomys coucha. Taxonomy (NCBI): domain Eukaryota; kingdom Metazoa; phylum Chordata; class Mammalia; order Rodentia; family Muridae; genus Mastomys; species Mastomys coucha. The sequence goes on from NW_022196896.1 coordinate 84,888,348, forward strand.
TCCACCAGATGCACAACAGCCCTCTCTCCACCCAGCTATATCAATCAAATCAATCTTCCATGTAGTTTGCTAAGTGCTTTATGTAGCAGACAATGAACACCTAGTTGAGAACCACTGGCTAAGTCCTTTTCTTTTTTTAAATATTTATTTATTTATTTTATTTATGTGAGTACACTGTAGCTGTTTTCAGACACACCAGGAGAGAGTATCAGTCCCCATTACAGATGGTCGTGGGCCACCATGTGGTTGCTGGGATTTGAACTCAGGAGCTCTGGAAGAGCAGTCAGTGCTCTTAACCGCTAAGTCATCTCTCCAGCCCTGGCTAAGTCTTGAAAAGGGGAAATGGAAGGCAGGGAAAACAGAAGACAGCAGTTTTCATTAGTGAAATGTATCGAAGTAATGCAGATTTAATTTGGGGGCAAAACTGTATATATTTGTAAACTACTTCACAGTCAAAATTATACTGCAAAAACCTCCCAAAACCTCCCAGCGCAATCATTCGTAATCACTAAGATCAGACAATGGAAATCAGGGGCAGCTGAGGAGGAGGAGGGATTTTCATACTTATTATTTTATGCTATGGGCATTTTGCTAGTGTGTATGTCTGTGCACCACATGCATGCTTGGTACCTACAGAGGCCATAAGAGGGCACTGATGCCCTGAAACTAGAGGTAGAAGTGGTTGTGGATGCTGGGAATTGAATCCTGGTCCTCTGTAAGAACAGTCAGTGCTCTTAACTGCTGAGTAAGCACTGTGACATATATTTGATTGGATATATTAACCTTGCTTAATAGTTAATAGAATTTGCTGAACTGCCCCATAAGCAGCCAACACCATTTATAGTGAGAGGGGAGGAATTTGGTTATAGACAAGACATAGTGATAGAACAGGATGCTGACAGCCTGCTGCACCAATCCTAGATAAAGAGCTACAGGTGGTCAACCCAAGTGGTTGGTCAGCCTTGGCCACATGTATATGCAAACAAATAGATTCAGTTGATTAAATATACACATGTGCATGTATGTACATTATACATATTTAAGCACAAGTAACAATAATTAAAGAAGAGATTACTAATGTGGGAGGTGGGACACTGGAAGAGTTGGAGAGGGGACAAGTGGAGTAGATGCGGTATTCATGTACAAAGTTCAAAACAACTGTTTTAAGTAGTTATCTAACATGCCAAAGACTGGAAATGTTGCAGATTTTGGAACGGGTGACTTCTTGGGAGGTAATACCCAAGTATCTATACCAGAAACTCATTTATGTTTCATATGTATCACACACACAGCTAGAGGTAGTTTTAGTGAATTCTTTAGTGAACTGGCATTTGACCTGTGTCCCAGTCACAGAGACTGTGTGTAGACTGTCTACTTGCACTCCCATGCTGGTGCTCATCAGATTTCAGACTTTGCTTGTGATTTTTCAGACAAGGATGCTCAGCCTATACTATAGTATATTTTACCAGTATGATGCATTTTACTTTTGGATTCCATTCATATCAAGCTTGAAATGAAGTAATTATACTTAGCCATTAAGCATAAATTCGTCATTGTTGCTATGTATTTAAAAAAATTTTAGGTTTATTTTATGTATTTGAGTGTTTTGCTGGCATGTTTGTATGCACATAACATATATGCCTGCTGCCCTTGGAGGCAAGAAGAGGCTGTTAGATCACCTGAAGCCAGAGTTACAGATGGTTATTAACCACCACAGGATGCTGGGAACAGAACAGGAGTCTTCTGGAAAAGCAGCCAGTGGTTATTCACCGAGCCATCTCCCCCATCCCTAGTATGTAGTTTTGACCATTACCGGTTTTGTGCAGTGAATGTTTCTCTCTGAGGATGAAGATCACTGTAAACAACTCTGATGAGATCATGTTGACATAATGCCCCTTCTGTCAAAGCCATGGATCCAATTGTTGAGGGCTACAAAAAAAATAAAATATAGCATATGATAATGTCTTCAAAATAGAATAAAAAAATCTATATTATGTAGTCATACTTAATTTTGTTTAAATAAAATGTAGTTTAAAGTAACTTTTCTCTGTTCTTTAATAACATTTTATGCCTTCTTTTAGAAATTATGTGTAGAAGACACATAAAGTTTGAAATACATCACTCATTTTTTAAAATATTGGGTTACTCTGTATTTAGGAAAAATAAAAGCTGCTGAAAACAATAAGGTTTGAAAGAAATCCATTTATATTTGTTTGTATCCTAGAACACAGAATATAATTATTATATAAAATAAACGGTATTGAAGACTGTTTATTTTAACTAAAAAACTTTACTATTTACACAATTGATTTCATGTTTTTCAAGTTAGAACAATCATTTATTAATGTCACTACCATCTATTTTATTTCATACCACAATACAAATAACTTAATTAAAATGCATTATTCAGAAACAGTCTATGTTAAAATGAATCCTGGCTAAACAGAAAACATGCTATTTCTAACACAAAGTCTCAGGGGAATTAATTTTAAAAAAATTAATAGCTACACTGAGCTAAAAGCAAAGAGGATAATGTGTGTTGGTCACAATCTGACACATCTAAGGCCATGAAAGACTGTAAATTGACTCCTAACACACTTCTTACTGGATTTTACTCAGTCAGCTCAACAGCAACTTTCACCTATATAACCACGAGTACTCTCACATTCTGCAAAGGAATAAGCATAAGCAAACAAATATATGAGTAAAAGGCAGCCTGTGCACTCAAACATAGTGGAGTGCACTATGGAACATAGTGCTCTAACATCCTTCTGAGCAGTTACTTTCCTACGGAATAATAGAAATGAATCAGTCTAACAAGACAATCACTAAACAAAATGGAAAAAATAATTGTTTAAAAATTCATTTTAAAAACTGATTTAAAAGGTGAAAATGATACTTGTAAGGGACATTAAACGAATAAACAAGAACTAGAGGAAGAATTTCCATTAAATACTAACTCCCTTGACATCACACATAGCATCTACTCTAAAAACATTTACTACATAGTCAGTGCTCTTCTTCCACTATGTGGGTCCCAGGGATTAAACTCAGGTTGTCAACTTTGTCTCTCTCCCTCCCCCCCCCCCATCTTCCTTTCTTTTATAAATGTATGTGAGTGTAGACCAGGTGCATGCCTGGTGCCCATGGAGGCAATAAGAGGATGTCAGATCCCCTGAACTGGACATACAGGTAGTTGTGGTCTACATGTGGGTGCTGGAAACTGAACCTGGATCCTCTGGAGGAACAGTCAGTGCTTTTAACCACTGAGCCATTTCTGCTCACAACCAAAAAAGAGCAGACTATGTATTAGGGCCCTTGCATGGTGATGTAATCCTTTTACTTGGAAGTTAGAAGCAGGTTCGGGAGTGCAAGATCATCCTTGACCACCTGGTGAATTTGAAACCTACTTGGGCTATATAATAAAACATCATGCTTCAAAAACAGAAACAAAGTATTTACACTATTTACCTCTGGCAAAAAAATAATTTTTTATGTCTTTCTCAATATAATTTGAAACATTCCATGTTCCAAACATTACTTACTTCATGGTATATTGAAGGCTTAGATAAGGAAGGGATAGTAAAAGACAGCACTTTATTGTTTCCATCTTTATCGGCAATTTCCTAGAGTAAAAAATGCACAAAGCCAATGTAATATTAAGTCTGTAGCAAAATAAATAATAATTACTTCCTTAATTTATAGAATATACCTTTACTAATTAAGGGAGAGTTTTAGAAACAATAGTACATAAAACACTATTACTCAAGCATATTCTTCCAAATCTGTCAGCAAATTGGTACACATCTGTGGCATGGTTGTTACCCACAGATACTGAACACAATTACACTCCTCCACATCCAACATTTGCAAAGGCACAGCACAGGTGATACAGAAGGTTAAATCTTAGAAGAAAAAGAAATTGATCAAATCTTTAGTAGAAACATGGGTGAGCGAAACATAACTAAAACCAAGAGATCTACATTGACCAAAATAAGAAAGCACATTATTATAAGAGAAATAAAGCATTTTCCAGTTTTACTGAACCATAACTGACAGAATTTACATATATTTCTAGTATATACTGTTAAGTTTTGATACTTTTTTTGTGAAATGATTACCATAAACAAACTTATTTAAATGTCCAGTACTACAGTTTACATTTTTTTTGGTGAGAACATTTAAAGAAAAAAATCTTGATTAAGAGAAATTTATAATCCCTCAGTAATCAACTACTGAACTGTAAGAAGTTGTGTGTGGACAGTATTAGTGTAATCAATCAAGAAATAGACATGGTTAAGTAATTTTAGGAGAACTGTAGGAAAATTCTTTTTTTTTAATTAGATATTTTCTTTAGTCACACTTCAAATGTTATCCCCTTTCCTGGTTTCCTATCCAAAACCCTTCTATCCCCTCTCCCCTCCCTGCTTCCCCTGCTCACCACCCCACCCTCTCCTGCTTCCTGGCCCTGGCATTCCCCTACACTGGGGCATCGAGCCTTCACAGGACCAAGGGCCTCTCCTCCCATTGATGACCGACAAGGCCATCCTTTGCTACACAGGCAGCTGGAGCCATGAGTCCCACCATGTGTAGTCTTTGGTTGGTGGTTTAGTCCCTGGGAGCTCTGGGGGCACTGGTTAGTTCATATTGTTGTTCATCCTATGGGGCTGCAAACCCCTTTAGCTCCTTGGGTCTTTTCTCTAGTTCCTCCATTGGGGAACCTGTGCTCAGTCCAATGGTTGGCTGAGAACATCCACTTCTGTATTTGTCGGGCACTGGTAGAGCCTCTCAGGAGACAGCTCTAGGCTTCTGTCAGCAAGCACTCATTGGCATCCACATTAGTGTCTAGGTTTGGTGACTGTACATGGGATGGATAAGAAAGTTCTTATGTGCTCTTGTTTGTTTGAGACAAGGTTGCATTCGGTGCCTGGGTGCCTGGAATGCACTATGTAGTCTAGACTAGGTGCAGGCTTCACATCTGCACCTCGGTTCACTGAGTAGTGAGATCAGAATCTGTGGCAGACACCAAGCTCCTCCTCCTCCTCCTTTCTGTTTATTGAGACAGGGTCTCACATAGAACTGCAGCCTGACTTGTTATGTAGTTCAGGCTGACCTGGAATGAAAAATTCTGCATTTGATTCCTGAAGCAGAGATTAAATGTATGAGTCACCACATCCAGGTCTTTGTTATTTTTGTTTGCTTGTTTATTTTGGTTTTTCGAGACAGGGTTTCTCTGTGTAGCCCTGGCTGTCCTGGAACTCACTCTGTAGACCAGGCTGGCCTCGAACTCAGAAATCCTCCTGCCTCTACCTCCCAAGTTCTGGGATTAAAGGCATGAGCCACCATCACCTGGCTCAGGTCTTTGTTATTTTAAAAGGTTTTTGAGACAGGGTCTCCCTATGTATCCCTGTCTATTCTGATCAGTCTGGCCTGAACTCAGATAGACATGCCTGCCTCTGCCTCCCAAGTGCTGGGACTCAAAGTGTATGTTATCTATCATACCTAGCTACAAGTTTTTAAAAGTATTTTTTCTCTGAAAAAAAAAAAAAAACAACAACAACAAGAAGGAATATAGGTGTCCTTCATTTCTCTAGTGAGTCATCTCTAATCTTTAGGTATCAATAATTATCTGCCCCTAGACAACAGCACTAGAGTGAAATGTTGCTGCACCTCATGCTCCACTGCCTCTGCTTTCCTTAGTAACATGGAACTAGCATGAAATCCATGCACAGAACACTGTTCTTATAGACTCTATATATCGAGTCAGAGATAGCTACATAGCATTAAAAAAAAAAAGCCAGCTATGATGCTGCAAACCTGCAAACCTAACACTTAGGTGGTAAAGGAAGGGAAACTTAAAAGTTAAAAGTCAGATGTTAAAAGACCAGACTCAGCTACACAATGTTTGAAGCCAGTCTAGAATACTTGAGATTCTGTCTCAAAAGCAAAAACAAAACAAATCCCAAACAAAACAACACCTATGTATGGGTGGCCTACTCCTTGAATCTTAGCACTTTAAGGAGGCAGGTGGATCTCCAAATTTGAGACCATCCTGGTCTACATAGTAAGTTCAAGACCAGCCAGAGACAAATGGTACGAGCCTGTCTCAAAAACGATCAAGGATGTTAAAACCAGGTTAGCTTTTTACTTAAAACAAAATAAAACAAAACAAAAATGCTTAAGTTTTATGAGGTCCCACTTAAAAAAAATTCTACAAGATCCAGCCACACCACTTATCAGCATATACAGAAGAGATTCTACATCTTACTACTTGTTCATCCACATTCATTACTGTCCTATTTATAATATGTAGAAATTGGAAACATCCTAGACATCAATCAACTGAGGGATAGATAGTGAAAATTGGGTACATTTATCTAGCTGTTAAGAAAATAAAATTAGCCAGGCAGTGGTGGCACACACCTTTAATCCCAGCACTTGGGAGGCAGAGGCAGGTGGATTTCTGAGTTCTAGGCCAGCCTGGTCTACAGAGTGAATTCCAGGACAGCCAGGGCTACACAGAGAAACCCTGTCTCGAAAAAACAAACAAACAAACAAACAAACAACCCCCCCAAGACAAAAAACAACAAAACAACAAAAAAAATTAACATTTTAAGAGGCAGGTGGATTTCTGAGTTCTAGGCCAGCTTGGTCTACAGAGTGAATTCCAGGACAGCCAGGGCTACACAGAGAAACCCTGTCTCAAAGAAAGAAAGAAAGAAAGAAAGAAGGAAAGAAAGAAAGAAAGGAAGGAAGGAAGGAAGGAAGGAAGGAAGGAAGGAAGGAAGGAAGAGAAAATAAGAGAAAAAGAAAAAAAGAAAATAAAATTATGAAATTTGCACCACCACTACATCCATCCTTTTAGTATGTAATATAATTCTCAAAAATTCTCTCATTTGCTTTCCCAGTGAATGCCTATTAAAGAAAATCTGAGCCCTTCACATTAAAAAGATTTTCCTGCTGGATGTGGAGGCACACACCTTTAATCCTAGCACTCAGGAGGCAGAGACAGGAAGATGATCTTTGTGAGTTAAAGGCCAGTTTCATCGACAAACTGAGTTCCAAGGAGACGTACATATGTACGTCTGTACATACAGATGTGTGTGTGTGTGTGTGTGTGTGTGTGTGTGTACGTACATACATACACACATATATATATATCCTTGTTTTTCATTTGCATTGGCACAACTGATCTTCCTTTTTGTCTTGCTCATATGACACTGTGCTGGCTGGTTTTATGCCAACTTGACACAAGCTAGAGTCATTTGGGAAAAAAAGAACCTTAATTGAAAAAAAGTGTCTCCATTACATTGCCTTTGAGCAAACCTGTGGAACATTTTCTTGACCAATGATTGATGTCCTAGGTGGTGCCACCCTTGCGCAAGTGGTCCTTACTTGCGTAAGAAAGCAGCCTGGGCAAGCCTTGAGAAGCAAGCCAGTAAGCAAGTAGTACTCCTGAATGGCTTCTGCTCTAGGGTCTGCCTCCAGGTTCCAACCCTGAGTTCCTGCCCTGACTTCCCTAGATGATAGACTGAAATAATACTGGAAGGTGAAATATCCCCTTTCCTCCCTAGGGTGCTTTTGGTCATGGTGTTTTATCGCAGCAATAGACACACTAAGACAATGACTTCTTCCTAAACTCTCATCTAGTCCTAATCTCAGGTGATCTAGAGTATACCTTTCAGAAGCCACTTCCTCTGGAAAGTTGTAGTGACTTGGACTCAAACTTAAATTTCTCATGTCCTTTTCTATACATACTCTGTGTTGTTAGTCATCTATGAATATGTCTTCTAAGGTAGAGAAGTGGCTCTAAAAGCACGTAGCTCATTTCAATATCCAACTTGTTTCTTATATAAATGCATTTATGGACAATGGTTAAATAAAATTATCTGAAGGAAGTCATCTGATCTAACAATGTTATCATTTATATCTTCAACAACCTTACAAAACACTTATAATGATTATTTTGTATCTAGCTTTATTGTATTCAGCTCAAAAAATTATTCAACAGACCTTGCAATTTGTTTTTCTTTAAAAAATCTTCAAATATTTCAGAGGACTTAAAAATATTTTAAATTTTCTAAACTATCACTTTCAACTCACCAAATTATAAATTCCTAGGAGAAGTGCTTCAATGCAGCCATTGCTCTGCCGGTCTCTACTAATTGTAAGTCGCAAATAGACCCAAATCAATTCAGGCAGGAACTGCAGTGTGAACCTCTTAAGTCGAACTTCAGAGCTACGATAAAGCTCAAACAGTTGGTGGCAGACAGGCTCCAGGAGCTAAAAAAAAAAGAAAAAGAAAAAGCAATATTATTTCCATTGCTTGAGCTATAATGTTTTTCTTAAAAGGCAAATGCACCTTTATAATATTTAAAAAATAAATTTTCAATATTAATTCCTCTATATATGAGTTAACTCAAGAAAGCCTTTTAATCAATTACATATTAAAATGACCAAATTACTAACTGTAAGTACTTTAGTACTATATGCTATCACTATATACCTTCTGATACACTATGCTACTAAATTTATTAGATAATTAGTCTGTTTGCCAATGTACTATTTTTATACTTGTTGAGTTTGGCTTTCTGTTCTTACCAAAACATTTTAGTTTTTTTTTT
>NW_022196896.1:84896981-84915949 GCF_008632895.1 Mastomys coucha
ATGTATGTGCAGGTACTTTAATGCCACGGTACATGTATGGAAGTCAAAGGACAACTTTGTGGGATACAGTTCTTTCTTTTCCTCATATGGGTTCTAGGTATCCAACTTAGATTGTAGCAAGTGCCTTTATCCACTGAGCAATCTCACTGGTCCATCTTTCTTTCTTTCCTTCTTTCTTTCTTTCTTTCTTTCTTTCTTTCTTTCTTTCTTTCTTTCTTTCTTTCTTTCTTTCTTTCTTGGTTTTTCAAGACAGGGTTTCTCTGTGTAGTCTTGGCTGTCCTGGAACTCACTCTGTAGACCAGGCTGGTCTCGAACTCAGAAATCTGCCTGCCTCTGCCTCCCAAGTGCTGGGATTAAAGGCGTGCGCCACCACCACCTGGCCCATCTTTCATTTTTACAAATTTCTTCTTAGTTAGAAAAACTTCAAATTTCAAGTAAAGCCACAACTTAAATTACATACCACTCATTAGATGAGGAAGTTTTATAAAACACATGATATGGGCATCTAAAATTCTAGGTAATATAATATATTTTAAATACACAAGGGAAGTAAAAGCAGATTTAAGGTTTTGGTAATTACATTTATTTAAAAGATTTGGGGGCTAAGAAGATGGCCCAGTGGGTAGAGTTCCGATTAAACCGAGAGGACCTGAGTTCAGATGTTCAGCACCCACACAAAGGCTGAGCATAACAAGGCATGGGGGACGGGAAAGTAAGCTGATTCCCCAGGGCTTGCTGGTATACATATGCCTTTCAATGCTTAATTGGCTAATTATTCTCAAGTCACCAGATGAAATGAAGTGAGGGCCCTCATGATGTTGAAAGCTGAAGAAAGTGCGTTCTATACACTGCTGACTTACGATGGTCTTGTTCCTATTAACTGTAGACTATGCAGCCCTGGCTAACTTTTAACTGCACATAAAGACTGATAAGAAACCAAACTTTACATAAAATTTAATTACAAAAAAAAAAAGAGAACAGCTTAGTAATTTCATATGCTTACTCTATTCTAAGTGGTATATTTACATTCAAATCTACTTAACTATAGTTGTTCTTAATAATTCAGTATTATGGAATGGTCACTATTTTTATAACTGCAAAGTTGTCAACAGATCTACTGCCAACTATACAGTTAACTTGACTTTTGTTCTTGAAGAAAAACTTTGAAGATTAGAAAGTGCACACACCCTAGTCTAGTAAATACTCAACACTCTAAGAGAAATAAAAATCAGGGCATATTTTAAAAATATTTTTAAAAATGAAAAAAAATTAAACTATCTCCTTATACTTATGTTTAGAACAATCATACAGTTTGTCAAAGACTACAGAAATTAGTGGTAAAAAAGATTTTAAATGAAGGTTTTCTAACATCAAGTTGATTTTCAACTCTATCATATTTCTTATACTAAAATATTAGTAAAGATTGTTTTGGGCTAGAGAGATGGCTCAGCAGTTAAGAGCTCTGACTGCTCTTCTGAAGGTCAAGAGTTCAAATCCCAGCAACTATATGGTAGCTCACAACCATCCATAATGAGGTCTGACGCTCTCTTCTGGAGTGTCTGAAGACAGCTACAGGGTACTTAAATATAATAAATAAATCTTAAAAAAAAAGATTGTTTCATTACAAATACCATACCATATATAGTACCAATACTTTTGAAAATAGTGAACCACTGCCATATGTTTTCAATACTGACAGTACTGTTCTGAGCAATTAAAGACTCTGCAAGCTTAGACATTTATTTGTTAAAAATCTATACTTTTTCAGATTCACTCTTCTCTTAGTAAAAGATTCTCCAAAGATTGCTTTCTCTAAATTTTTATAGCCTGAGATATAACTACAATGAACTTGTAATGAAGATAATACCTTTCAGTCTTTTTAGTAGAAAGTATCTGACAGATAAGCTACTCTAAGCATATGAATGTTTTGTTTTACTGTGTGTAGCCCTGGCTGGCCTGGAACTCAGATGCAGCCGCCTCTGCCTTCTGGGTGTTAGGATTAAAGGCATGCCTTTGTTATTTTGAAGGTGGGAGGTGCTGGTAATCCAGCAGCTTTTAATCAATACAATCACAAGATGAGAGCACTGAAGGCCAGCTCCGTGATGTGCCTCTAATTCTAAGCATTTGTACCATACTACTATTTCTGAAGTTTTCAATGAAAATCAGAAATTGTGTAATCCTATTACTTAGCAGATAGAGCACGAACGAGGATCAAAGTTCAAAGGTATTCTCAGCTACATAGCTTCATGAGACCTTGTCTCAAACAAACCAGAAACAAAAAAAAAAAACAAACCCCATTAAACGGTACTATCATTTACATCAAAAGTGATAAAAATCATCATCTTTGGTTTAAAAAGTTAAGGAATAACTGACACCTTTCCTAAATTAAGCATACAGGGTTGATCATAATTGCGGACACATACTATCTGATGAAAACATTTAGAGAGCATTTTGGGTGAAATAACAGAATCTTAATCTTAACTTGATTAGGAGAAATAATGTGAGGTCAAGAGATGGAGACAATGAGACAGACAATAAACAATAAAATTATTTTAAGTCCATTTGCAAATAATGATAGAGAAATGAGCTAGATAATAGAAGGTAGACTGGAAAAAGTTCTTGTTTTGATTTAAAGAAATGAGGTGAGCAGGCATAGGTCAGTGGGTGAAGTGCTTGGCACTGCAGTCCCAGGACTGAGTCAGATCTCAGGACTTGTGCATCTTAACCCTGCACATTTGCAGGCGGATGGGAGGGGAGACAGTAGAACACTCAGATACTTGCACACCTGTCTCAGAAAAGGAAGGCTAGAGGATGAAGTCAAAGAAAACATAAAATGGACAGAGGGGACTCAACAGAGTGGAGGGCTCAAAATGGAAGAAGCATTAGAGTGACTAATATCTGTTAGGATAAAAAAAAAAGAAAGCAGTATTAATGGTGTAAAGTTTAAAAGTCAAATTGTAACAAAGGTAGCTATGACATGTAAAATTAAATCTCTAGAATTTATATCTAAGACTTTTATGTCTTTAAAGAAACATTGATTTTCAGACTATCCTAAGCTCAATTCATATTAAATAAAGTGTAAGGCCATTTTCTGAAATAACATCTTGGTAGCATATCTGATGATGCTTCAGAATATAACAAAATCAGGACTTGTGCACCTGTCTATGACTACAGAAGAGTTCTGGGTCCTTCAGAATTTACTATCTTAGATTTATCAGAGTCTGAATGCACAACTAGAAGCTTCTGATTTGACAGTAAAAAGCACTTCATAATTATGATGAATGCTAAAGTCTTGGGCTTGGATTTCTTGAGCTACCATTTCATTTTGAACCGTGACTTTGAGCTCTCATGTGTTATTATAACCAGAACAATACAGAAGAGTCTTGATAACTTTTTTTTTTTTTTTTTAATTTTCAGTTTTCAAGACAAGGTTTCTCTGTGTAGCTTTCTTTGGCTGTCCTGGAACTCACTCTCTAGACCAGGCTGGCCTAAAACTCACAGAGATCCACCTGCCTCTGCCTCCCAAGTGCAGAGATTAAAAGTGTATATCACTACTGCCTGGTGGAGTTTGAATAACTTTTTTAAAAAGTCTATCTTAAAAGTTTTTTTTAAAAAGTGAGAACACGTTTCATACTAAGGAGTCTAGAATTTTTTATTTCATTATTTTCTAATCAGTATTTACTTGCTTATTTATTTACATTTATCCCCAGGGCCACATTATTAAATATTCACTATATATATAATGGAAAACTACATTCTAGGGAAGTAACAATCATAAAAAAAAAAAATCACTGCCCACAAAGAGCTTACAATCTAAAAGGAAAAGCATAAAACAAATAATTTTTAATAAGCAAGGCTTAAATGTTAAGACAGTGCAAAATCAGGGGTAAGGTATATAACATTTATTATTTAGAAAATTTCAAATACTCCTGACTAAAGATATGTATGTGTGTGTGCATGAATGTGTAGTAAATAGATATCTACACACACACACACACACACACACACACACACACGGCCCATGTCTGAAGTTTTAAAAGTTCAGCAATATACCACAGGAGAAAAAGCAGCAAATGAATCTTGCAGTAGCTGTTAGAAATAACAGCAGATGCAAGTCTGAGAGCCAGTTCAAACAAAGAGACAGAGAAGGAGGAGTCAATAAGCAAGCTTTTGGTGAGAAGACAACAATAAAGATGCACTTTAAGCTAGGCTGCTGGTTAGGCGCTGGTTACCTGAACTTCTTCAAGCTCACTGCAGTACACAGCAGAGGCAGTCTCGGAGGCTGTATCTGGGAAGATAAGAAGCTACTTTCCTGTGTGTTCCTTTCATTTTCATGTTAAAGTATACATGAATCCAGTGGGAGAAAACTATATGTCACAACAGTGTGTAAGGGACAAATACTGTGTGCATCTGACATAAATTTACAGACAGATTCAGTTGCTGCATTTTCTATCTTCTATCACAGGTTAAATGACAGTTGACTTGTATTGTAAGTTTATTGGTCTTTGCTATTTAGATTTTTTAAAGCACATCTTCTGGTAATTTTCAGGTAAACTTAATAAATAGCAACATAATTTTGTGATATCAACTTACAACTGATCAGAGTGCTTATAAACATCAGTACAGTACAAAGAAATACTAGTAAATGATATTTAAAAATAGAAGGCTGAATCAGTATACCATAAAAATTTGGTTTCCAGAGAAGTAACATTACAGAACATGAAGGAAAAAAAATACATTAAGTAAATAATCCATTGAGATGAAGATGACTGAAGTTGAGAATCAAAGCATACCACCTTCATCAGGAAAAAAGATCAAAACACTTTCAGATGTAATGGTGGGGGTGGGGAAGCCAAAGCAACTATCAGGGTGAAAACAGAAGAGAGAGGCTTTCCAGCTCCACAAGCCAGACAGGAAACTACAGACTTACATATATGTGATTTCACAGATTTCATCTCACTATTTAGAACTTAATTTTCCTATAAGCTTTCCTACCTCATTGTTTGAATCTTGAATAACTTTATAGAGAGCTGGTACAAGGGCTTTTTTCCGGTGCAGGGTTGCTGCATAACTGGTAATCTGAGTGTCAGGTAATGCCTACGATAAAACCACCAAAGGAGAGTAAAATGAATTTAATATTTAGGAAACAAATTTATTTTACATGAGTGCCACTTGAGTAAGAGTCAAATAAGAACATTTAAAATAATTAATATAATTAACATTAAATAATTAACATGCAAGTTTTCTAGCTGTTTATCCATGAAAAATGATCACAAGTTACATATCATAACTGATTTCACAAAAGCAGGTCACTTTAAAGCCACCCAGTCTTATGTAGAAAGCAGGATGTATGTAGTTCCTTTACTGATGCTTTCACAACATATCTAAGTGTTCATACATTACACGGTTTTCCATCAAATATATTTGTCTTAGGAAATCAAAGCAGGAAACAAATACTATTATTAAAACTTGAAGATGTGAATCTTCTATTGAATGTATCTTAATCTTAACAATTATTTTTATTTCTACATAATTCCTTAGACTGTTATTCATATTAGGTCTACTTGAAAGAACCACAACCAGAGAAGCATTACTCCATATTCCAAAACTTCTATTTGTAGGGCTCTTTATATAACATACTAGCATCTTTAAACATCTGACATATAATTTATTCAGTCTTATCCCAATCCCATTTACCTTGAATTCTGATAACCATTCTTCCACAACAGCTCGTTCCGATCCCAGCATCTTCCTTTACTTTCTATTCTTCTTTTATCTCTAAAATAAAATTATTTAAGAAATGAACCTGAAGATAACATTACCTTCAGAAATTACCAAAGGCACATAAATGTATACATTTCACTAACCAAGAAAGCTATCTAGTTTATATTTTTGATAGTGTCCCACCCTTAGAGTACAAATAAAACTTATTAAAAATAAATTCTACTTTTGAACAGTGAAGCAGAAACCTATTGTCTTTATCCTTGCACATTTTTTCCCACTTCAAGGTGTCCCAGAAGGCATCCTCAGATTGGGGTGCATATGACTCAGTACTGGGGAGGCTAAGGCAAGAGGGCTGTGAAGGGGAGGTCAACTGGGCTATGCAGTAAGCACTAACACAAGCCTGGACTATACAGCAACACCTTGGATCAACAAAAACAAAACAAAACAAAACAAAAAGCTGAAAAATGACGTCAAATCTAAAAAAAGCAAGGGTCATATAGGTAGCAAGCTGATTACGTAGCAAAATCAAACTGAGTAACAGTCTGTAAATTATAATTCCAATTAAAACTTACTTTTTAAAAAAAGCCTGGAAAAAATATATGCTCAACTGTTAAATGCTTGCCATTGAGGGTAGTTTAACCTATTTAATTTTGGATACAAATAAGATACACTGTATTTCAATCTTTGTCATTTAAAAGGAAAGAATAAGAAAAAAAAAACAAGACAAATAAAAAATAGAACCTAAGGAAGCAGGACTGTCTGTGAAATAACTAAAAAGTTCTTTTACCAAAAAGATGCTCTTTCTATGTTTGTTAAATTCCACACCAAATTTTAAAGGCAGTAATATGTATTACTTGTATAAAAAATGGTTCCATTATGACATTTCCATAAATGTATATGATGAACCTTGATCCTAGTTCCCTATGCTGCTCTTTCTTACTACCACCACCCCCCAACTAAATTTCTAATTTAAAATTTCACAAAAAAACTCTAACTTAGAATTCCACAAAACCTCAGGGGCAGTACAGAGTGCTAATGTAATAAAGAGTAAGAAAAGGGGTAAGATATTTTGTTATTTTCTAACAAGACCTCTTAAAATATACTGACAGATTTGCTCAAGTAAAATTCAAAATTAAGATAGATGAGGGAAACCAGGTAGGTGGTGGTGGCCAACAACTTTAATCCCAGCACTTGGGAGGCAGAGGCAGGAGTTTGAGGCTACCATGATTTACAGAGTGAGTTACAGAACAGCTAGAAACCTGTTTCAGAAAAACAAAAACAAAAACAGAAACAAAACACCCCAACAAAACAAAACAAAAAAGAAAAGAAAGACAAGGGAAATCACACTTTAAGTAAAGTCTCATAATTATGAGACTATAAATAGTCTCACTATATATAGTCTCACAAATTATGAGACTATAAATACTAATATAAAAAATTAAGTGCCAAATGTAGTGGCAGACATCTACACATAATGTTAGCACTCAGGAGGAAAAGGCAAGAGAATCATGAGTTTAAAAAATAAAAATAAATAAATCAAAGGTATTGTTCCTTTTCTTTTCTTTTTAAAATTTAAGACAGGGTCTCACTGTGTGTCTCTGGCTAGCAGCCTGGAACTTATGACTTAGACCAGACTAGCCTCAAAATCATAGAGATCCCAGAAAACAAAATCCAGGACCACCAGGATTAAACAGAGAAACCATGGCTCAAAATAAACAGACAGACAAACAAATCACAGACATCTGGCATCTACCTCCCAAGTGCTAGGATTATAAATGGGATTATAAAGGTTGGTTACCATGTTTAACAAAAGATATGACTCTTCTCTTTTTTTGGAGACAAGATTTTTCTGTGTAAAAACCTTGTCTTGAAACTTGGCTGTCTTGGAACTCCTCAAACTCAGAAATCCTCCTGTCTCTGCCTCCAGAGTACTGGGAATAAAAATGTGTTGAACCATGCCTGGCTCAAAGTTTGTTTTTATATTTGATAGTGGCACAGATGATTTTTTAAAAAGTCCTTAGAGACACATACTAAAATATCAGTGGTGAAATGCTTGGGGTTTGCCTTAAAGTAGTAGGGGAATCCTTTAGTAGTTCAGCCACTAATTGAGCGGTAAAGACATTAGGTATGATATATTTCATACTGTCAACTTGATTCATACCGAAGGAACCTCAATTGAAGAATAGCCTCTGACAAAATGGCCTGTGGCTGTTATCTGTGGGCATTGTCTTGACTGCTAATTGATGGAGAAGATTCCAGCCCATTGCTGGCTGTACCTTTGTATGTATTAAAAAAAAATGTAGCTAGTCGGGTATTGTCAGAGCATCTCAGGAGACAGCTATATCAGGCTCCTGTCAGCCAGCATTTGCTGGCATCCACAATAGTAGAGGCTCATAGCCATCCGTTGGTCTGAGCACAGGGTCCCTAGTGAAGGAGCTAGAGAAAAGACCCAAGGAGCTGAAGAGTTTGCAGCCCCTTAGGACTGCAAAAATATTAACTAACAATATAACAATATTAACTAACTAGTACCCTCAGAGCTCCAAGGGACTTAACCACCAACCAAAGAGTACACATGGTGGGACTCATGGCTCCAGCTTCATATGTATAGCAGAGGATAGCCTAGTCTGACATCAATGGGAGGAGAGGCCCTTGGTTCTGTGAAGGTTCTATGCCCCAGTGTAGGGGAATGCCAGGGCCAGGAAGTGGGAGAGGGTGGGGTGGTGAGCAGGAGGATGGGGGAGGGAACAGGGTTTTTTTGTTTTGTTTTGTTTTTTTCTTTTTTTCGGAGGGGGAAACTGAGAAAGGAGATATCATATGACATGTAAATAAAGAAAATATCTAATAAAAAAAAAGAAAAAAATATAGGTAAATGTGAGACTTCAAGCAAGCACTCCTCTGTGGGCTTCTACTTCAAACTCCTTCCTTGAATTCCTACCTTGTTTCCCTCAGTGATGGAACTGTATAAAGTATAAGATGAAGGAAACCTTTCTTTTCCAAGGTGGTTTTATTCATGGTGTTTATTAATGTAATCCAAACCAAACTAGAACAGCCTCACTCAAACCATGTTTCAATAATGATATATAAAAGAGGGGCAGAGGCCATCCAGGCAGTGACATGGGTCTCAACCTGGACCAGTCATTCATTGCCTGACCACTCTCACAAGTTCTACAACACCACCATTCCAGCACATCTTACAGGTGGGAAAGATTGTGTAGGCTGAAGGTTTTGTGGTTGGATTGATGCCCCAGTCAGTCTGCTGGGCGCCTTGCCTGGTTATGGAAGATAGCCAGTTTGCCTCTATTACCAGGGGACTTCTTGAGGGTCACTCTCCTAGAGTCCAGGGAGTTTCAACTGAACTAAGTTTCTACATCTCCCAATTCTAGTACTCTCTCTTAGTACTCTCTCTGTTCTCCATTCCCCACCCATTCCCAGTCCATCCAAAAACATTGATTTAATTTCCCCTTCCCAGAAAGATTCATGGGTCCCCTCTTGAGCCCTCCAGGGGCAAGACAGCCCAGAGATCCAGGATAGAAACAAAACCAGGGGGCAGGGGCAAGGGGCAATGAAATGATTCCTAATGATATTCTTGCTATACTCGTAGACTGGAGCCAAACAAAACTGACTAGAGAGGCATCATCCAGCAACTGATAGGAGCAGATGCAGAGACCCAGAGTCAAACCCTAGGAGGGGCCTAGAAAACACAGAAGAGAGGGAAGGACTGTAGGAGCCAGAGGAGAGGATACTGGGAGAACATGGCCTCAAAGAATCAACTAAGCAGTGCTCATAGGGGCTCACAGAGACTGAACTGACAAACATGGACCCTCTATGAGCTTGGGCTTCCTCATATTTGTTATGGTGGTGTAGCTTGTTTTTCTGGGATTCCTACAGGAGGGGGGTTATCTCTGACTCTTGCCTGAGCTTGGGACAACTTTCTTCCTCCTGGGTTGCCTTGGCCAGCCATGATGTGAGGGTTTGTGCCTACTCTCCCAGGAAGGCCTGCTTTTGTTTTGTTTTGTTTTGTTTTGTTTTGAAAGGAAATGGAGGAGGAGAGGATCTGGAAGAGAGGGGAGGTGGAGGGAGGGGCTGGGAGAAATGGAGAGAGGGGAAAACTGTGGTGGGGATGTAATGTATGAGAGAAGAATAAAAAATGGGGGCAGAGAATAAGAAAGGAGTAAATTAGATACAAATATTCATAAATATGTATACACGTGTCTCTTTGTGAATATGTGCATGTGAGTATACGTGCCCGCAGAGGCCACGGGAGGGCGTCAGATTCCCTGGAATTGGAGTTACAGTTGGTTCTGAGCCAACAAATGTGGGTGTTAGGAATCAAACTCGGGTCCTTTGCAAGAGCAGTATGCACTCTTAACCACTGAGTAATTTCTTCAGCCCCTTGCATTGGAAATAAAATATGACTGATCTTAAGCTGATAGCCATTTTGCTTAGTAATCAGTACACAAACTTAATTATATTATTCTATCTACTTTGTTACAGCTTGAGATGTCTAATAATGAACAATAAAAACTAAAGATTTGAATATGCAAATTCTGATATAAAAGATACAAACAAAACAAGGGTCTTACATTTATTTACTTATCTGTAGGCAGGCTGTGGAGAGTGTACATTCATAGACTGCTCTGAGATCTAAGCAAAACTATGAATCCCTATTTCAGAAAAAGAAAACTAGGGCTAGGGGTGTGGCTCAGTTGGTGAGTGCCTGCCGAGCTTGTTCCTTAGCCTATAAAATATGTGTTTTTGGAAGAGTTGTTTCTCTGTCACCTCAATCTCCTTGTTTATAAAATTCGGGCAATAGAAGTATCCATGACAAAACTTTTTTAGTTTTTGTCTGTTTTGGCTTTTTGAGACAAGGGCTCACTAGGAAGCCCTAGCTGGCTAGAAACTCAGTGTGTAGACAAGGCTGACCTCTAACTCCTGGTGATCCTCCCTTTCTGCTTCTACAGTGCTAGGGTGAAAGGCATGAGGTGCATACCCAGCTGACAAGAGAGGTTTCTTTTTTCTTTAAAGAACAAATAACACAAAAAGTCTTAAAATAGCAATTGGCATATATCCTTCATGTTAGCTGTTATTTTTAGTAGTAGCTCTAAAATAATAATAATGTAATTATTTAGGTTTTTGACAATTCAAGAAGCATTTTTATTCTGGAGGTAATAATTGTTAATTATTATCTATATTAGAAATACTGTTGAATAAAACACTGAGGATACAACAATGATGAATAAAAAGAAAATAGGTTCTCTCAAGGAAATCAAAATTATTAGATAAACAAAGCTATAGAATTACCAGTGTAACTTATGAGATAATAATAACTGTTACTGCAAATTCTTACACTTGATAAAGAAAAAATTGCCAGGCATGTTGGCACATGTCTTTAATCCCAGCACTTGGGAGGCAGAGATTTCTGAGGTCAAGGCTAGCCTGGTCTACGGAGATAGTTTCAGATGGGCTACACAGAGAAATTTACACACACACACACACACACACACACACACACACAGACACACACACACACACACACAAAAATGGAAAAGGATTATGAAGATATTTCAAAATGTATGTCTAAAACTTAGATTATGGCAGCTGTTATTGAAAAGACTAAATTCCTTAAGGTAAAACAAAACTTATTATATGATATATAGCTATATCTACTATTTGTACATATAGTACAATAGCTCTAAGCTGAAAATGGCTGTTTAATTCAAATAAAATTTACTTATTTTCCTGCTTTAAGGTAGAAACTAGATCTTTTCTGTGTTATAATAAAATGTGGGCTCAGGAGACTACAGAGACGGCTCAGAAGTTATAAGAACACACTGCTCTTGGAGAAGACTTGAGTTTGGTTGCTAGCATCCATGTCAAGTGGCTCATAACAGGTTATAACTCCAGCTCTAGAGGAACCTGATGCCTCTGGCCTCCATGGGAACCTGCATGCACACACACACACACACACACACACACACACATACACACACACACACACACACACACGAGCACACATATAAATGAATCTTTTTTTAAAAAAATGTAGGTTCAGTCATTCTATGAAGAAAGTGGAGATTAATTATCCTCCAGAATGATCTTTATACAGAGACTATCTCGTGATCACTGGGGTCTCATGATCAGGCCTTAATGTGATAGAGTAATAAGGACAGACTGAGCATCTTATCAAAGAAAAATGACAGGGCCTTGGAAGGAAAGAAAGGCTTCCTTTCAAACACCTGGAGAGAAGGCCAGAGATAGCTCACTGGGTAACCACATTTGCTGTCAAGCCTGATGCCCTGAGTTCAATCACCAAAACCCACATGGTGGAAGGAGAGAACCAATTCCTGATGTACTGTGACTTTCACATATATACACCATGCTGGCAAATAAATTAATATATGTTTTTAAAGGACCTGGAGAGGAACTTCATTAAGATAGCTTGAAATAAAAAAATAAGGCAACATGTAGGGGTGCAACGGGGGGAGTGTGTGTGTATAGGGGGAGGTGAAGGAGAAGGACAGCCTCCAAACAAATATTCTGAACAAAGGAGATAGTCTGACTTTTCTGGGTTTTGAAGGGAAGACCAGAAGTTTTAGTGTAATTTAAACTGGAATAATCTATGTGCCACGGAGCCAGATACTAGGTAAATTTACCTTCTAACTTTGAGGGAGAGGTCTGGGCTTATTTATCTCCTCCCTTGCTTCCCAACACCTATGTGCTCTAGACTTGGGCCTGTCAGCTATTAAGGAGCCACGGCCTGATTTTTGAGAGACATGAGACAGAGAGAGGGGTTCTGTGATCTAACAGAATGTCTCTCGGATAGCATTACTATCCTTACAAGTCTTTACTGATGACTTCACTTCATGAGGCAATCTGTCCTGTATTTCAAATTCATTTCTAGTATTTTCTCTAATGCTGGAGAACATAATGTTGGCAATCTTGCTCTCCTAATGTGGATTCATACAATTCTAGCCTCTTAATTTAGGATACCATCCCAGCCAAATTCATTATTCCTCATGGGGTGGGAGAGATAGTAAAGGAATGCATACATTCACAACACAGTGTCAGATGCCAATTAGGCTGAAAAGTCTGCAACATGTAGCTGTACATTCTAAGACGGTGAATTTACATAATATCTACTCCTTTAGCTGGTATGGGTATAAGGCTGATGGCATTGAACCCCCTTCCCTACAGCCATTCTGGAAACTTCATAAAACACACCAGTTTTTGTCAGTATGCTGGATCTGGTCGTCAGGCCCCACGTAGCAGGAGCACTCACTGCCTTTGCAAGTTTTCTTGCTCTTTGCCTCTATTTTGAGCCTTGTTAGTATAAGGCTCTCACTAACATGGCCCTATCAGCCACTGCTGAATTCTAACCAACTGTTTTCCTGGGTAGATTCAGCTCAGTGATTCTGCTCATTCCCCATTCTCCTCTTGACCTGTCCTGGCATGCATTTTCTATGAAAACAGTGGGATTGTAAGGGTGTGTGTAAGACCTTGGGTTAAAGCAAAATAGATTTGGGAAGAAGTATTTATTTGGGCTCTCTTTTCTCTTCTAGTTCCATCTTGCTCTCTAGCTAAGGATGACCCTGAACTCCTGATCATCCTGTCTCTACAGCCTAAGTAGTAAGATTACAGGTAGAAAACAACACCTGCCTTGATTCTGCATATTTGCACATTATCAGTAAACATTAGAAAGAGCAGTTTATCTGCTCTAGCCACATTTCAAATAATTAGAATCTATATGTGATTATTTTCCCATATCAGACAGAACAGAAAGAAAACACAGCTGAAAGGCTGGAGAATCTTAGAATTTAAAATGAGGGCATTTAATAGAAATGTGCATATAATGTATAACCTTTACCTAAAAGGGGGCATGGAAAACCTCTGCCACAAGCCAAAAAAGGTGGAGTAGCTAGATCCAGGAATTTGGCTAACTCAGAGCCTCAGGGATCTGGTTCCCAATACCTGCCTCTCCTGGCTGATCCACAATGAGGGCAGAACTAGGAATGAAGGTCTACTGGTTTATGGAACTCTCCACCCCGTCGACCAGTAAATGAAGATTACATTCTTAAAATGAATATGTTCCCCTCCCTAACTGAATACCTTGGGTTGGGTCCCTCTGAAATTTTCCACTGTTTTTATTTTTATTTTTTTTTGGTTTTTCGAGACAAGGTTTCTCTGTGTAGCCCTCGGCTGTCCTGGAACTCACTCTGTAGACCAGGCTGGCCTCGAACTCAGAAATCCGCCTGCCTCTGCCTCCCAAGTGCTGGGATTAAAGGTGTGCGCCACCACCACCCTGCGTGTTTTTATGTTATGATTCCTTGGTAACCCTCTCCCCGCCCCCAGCTTGTGGTTTTTCCCTTAAATACCCCTTACTTCTTGTGTTCGGGGTCGAACTCCTCTGGCCAGCATGGTCACGAGATCGACCCTGGTACAGGCCTATCCCAAATAAACCTCATGTGATTGCAGCAAGTTCAGTCTCTCGTGAGTTATTGGGTGGTCTCGTCATCCCGAGACTTGAGTAAGGATCTCCCCAGCTCTGGAGGTCTTTCAATAGCCATCAGTCACAAAAGTTGCTTTGGACAACAGTGATCCAGATGTACCCTGATATCACAATCATGCTGAATAAATGAACTAAACAGAACTAAAATTCATGAGTTCGTGGCCAGCCTGGTCTACAGAGTGAGTTCCAGGACAGCCAGGACTACACAAAGAGAAACCCTGTCTCGAAAAACCAAAAAAAAAAAAAAAAGTAAAATTCAGATAGCACATTTGTTAAATGCAATTACTAAAATAATTCAAAAACAGAAATAGGTGATCATGTCAGATAAAACTGTTTAATAAATAAAGCTACTTACCAAAGACTACCAAAAATTCTTAACATGTTTAATCAAATGGGAAATGTATTCTTCATCTTTTTTTTAAGTTAAGGTCATAATTTTACCTGTCTTATGATCAGTTTTCTAAAGGAGGAGGTGGCACAGGAATGCGGCAGAGTTCAAGTGTGGAATTCATTTGTTGAGAGTTAAATATTTTCCCACTCTATAAAAAATAAAAAAAAATAGTAAGAAAATATTCTCAAGAACAGACACAAAAAAACTTTTAAGTAGCAAATTCATAAAACAGTTCTTCATTTGTGTGTGTGTGTGTGCAAGTGCTGATGGTGCATGTGTATGTATGTGTAAGACTGTACACACCTGCATATGATCATGTAGAAGACACTGAGCACCCACCTCTATTGCTTCCTGCCTGACTGCCTGACCCCTTTCACATAGTACTGAATATGGAGCTTTACCTTTTTTGGGTTGGGCTGGCAGCCAGCAAGTCCCAGAGATCTACCCATCTCTATCTCATGCCCTCAGCACTGGGACTGCAGACACAGGCAGAAACACCTGGATTTTTACATTCAACTCAGGTCCTTGACACTTGGTCAGTAAGTACATTTACTTACTCATTGTAGCTCATCTAACATTAAAGAATAATTATAGGCCTTAAAATATCCGATAATAACTGGTATACTTGTGTATCTTCACCACATCTAAGAAAAAAAATGGGAGACAAAAGTCTCAATTTTAGCTTCAAGTATCCATTAATTACTTTTAAGACACTAGGTAGATTACATAAATTGCTGGAAATTCAGCTGCAAAAGAATCTATAAAGTTAAATCTTTTCCATACCAAAAAAAAATACTGACTCTAAGTTTTGAAACATATTATAGTGATGCATTCTTTCTCTCACAAGAGTTTTCTTTAAGCCTCCATAGCCTCATCTACCCACCTATTTCCCACTCCACTCCTAAACTAAATAATTAAGTAACAAATGGAAAATAGATTCTATAAACAGTCATGTTAACTTGTTTATAACAAAGATAATATCTTTGTAGATAACAAAGATAAAGCAATGCAATTGGAAGAGTTTTAAATAAAAAGATGTTAGAGGTCAATTGGCTATCTCTATGGAAAACAATGTACTACGATCCTTAACCTTACACTATTCACAAACGTAAATTCCAGAGACCAGCAAGATGGTTCTCTGGGTTAAAGCTCTTGCTGCCAAGTCTGATGACTGGGGTTTGATCCTGGGAACCCTCAAGGTGGAGGGTAAGAAATGACTCCCAAAAGCTGTGCTCAGATCTATACATGCATGTGTGTTTGCATGAACATCTCCTGTCTCCCACCTCTAATTAAACGTTTAAAAAGAAGAAAATTCCAATTAGAATACAGATCTAAGTGTGTGGGGCATGTACAGCAAAATATTTGTGTAAATAATCTAATTTAAATTCCATCCTCTTCTTCCTTTTTTTTTTTTTTTAAAGACAGGATCTTACTATGTAAACAAGATGGCCTTCAACTTGCAATCTTCCTTGCTTCAACTTCCCAAGTGCTAAGATTATAGATATGCACAATCAAGCCCAACTTGGGCGAACATCTTTTTAAATAAAAAGCATTGACAATGGCAACTGGACCCTTTTAAATCTGCCCACCCCCAACAAAGAAAAAAAGAAAAGATCAACCCACAAAAAGTTCAACCCAAAACTTGTCCTACCTACAAGAACTACAGGGATAAAGATGGAGCTGAGACTGAGGGAATGGCTAAACAATGCCTGATCCAACTTGAGACCCATCCCATGGGAGAGAACCAACTAATGATGCTCTGCTATGCTTGCAGACAGAAGCCTAACTGTCCTCTGAGAGGCTCCATTCAGCAGCGATGGAAAAGGATGCAGAGACCCACAACCAAACATTAGATGGAGCTTGGGGAGTCTTGTGGAAGAGTGGGGGAGAGAACTGAGCTGCTGGAGGGGTCAAGGATATCACAAGACCTGCAAAGTCAGCTAATCTGAGCCCACAGGGACTCTCAGAGACTTAACCATGAACCAAGGAGCATGCAGGAGCTAGACCTAGTCTCCCTCACATTTGCAACAGATGTGTAGCTTGGTCTCCATGTGAGTCCTATAACAACTGGATCGAGAGCTGACCCTGTCTCTGTCCCCTGCCATTGGGTCCTCTTCCCCTTCTGGGACTGCCTAGTTGGGCCTCAGTAAGAGAGGAGGTGCTTAGTCTTGCTATGAGTAGAAGTCCCAGGGTGGGGCTTGGTACCTAAGGGGGGCTTCCCCTTTCTCTGAGGAGAAGGGGAGGGAATAATTCTGGGAGGGTTTTTTAAGTGTGAGACGGGGGGTGGAGGGGCTGCAATGGGATGTAATGTGAATTAAAATATTATGAAAAAAAAGATTATGGTCCAGCTTGTTGAGTTCACATTCTTGAGTTGGCAAAATTAATATTATGAAAATGTTTATACTACTTAATTTATAGAATCAATGAAATAGTCATCAAAATTTCTATGTCCTATTTCATAGGTTTAGAGAAAACACAAGAATTCATATGGAACCAAGAACATTGCTGGTGGTGTTATAAAACCCAACCTCCTACTGTAGAGCTACAATGATAAAGAAAACTGGTACTGACATAAGAACAGACAAGTAGACGGAGACTAGAATAGAAGAAATGGAAATAAAATAGCAAAGCTAAACCCAGTTAATTTTTGACAAAGAAGGTAAAATTATACTGTGGAAAAAAAGAACCAATTCAACAAATGGTACTGATAAAACTGGATTTATACCTACAGAAGATAAAATTAGATTTATATAGTTCACCTTGTACACAAATCAATTAAAAATTGGTCAGAGATCTTAATTTAAGACCAGAAACACTGAAACTTTTGAAGAAAACATAGAGATACCCTTCAAGATTCTGGGTTAGCTAAGGAGTTTTTAAAAGAACACCAACCATACAGGAACTCACCCCAAGCATCAACAGATGGAACTGCTCAACAATAAAAGGCTCAGCCATAGCCAAGAGCACAGTCAGCAGAGCTAACAGACAGCACACACAATGGGGGTCTTCCCGAGCTAATACTTCAGACAAGGCGCTGACAGCAAGAACGTACAAAGAATTACAGAAACTGAGTACCATAGAAATAAAACTGTCAGTTAACAAATGGGCAAATTAACTGAATTTTTTTTTTAAATTCAAATGTCCAACAATTATTTTTAAAAAAGTATTCAATACCCCAGCCATCAGGGAAATGCAAATTAAACTACTCTGAGATAGCCTCTCATCCCAGCTGCCATCAATTAACTTGACAACATTTACTGCGATGAAGGTGCAAATTAACACAGCCATTGTGGAAATCAGTTTGCGTATTTCTCAAAAAATTAAAAATAGAACTACCACATGACCCAGCTCTTTCATTCCTAGCCATATGCCCAGAGAATGCCATAATCTCCCATGGAGATATTGGCACCTCCAAGTTTATTGCTGGTTCATTTACTATAGCAAAATTTAAATCAACAAATGGATAATGGAAATTTTGGAAAAATATATGAGTACAATTCAGCTTTAAAAAAGATGAAAGTTTAAACATTTGCAGAATTATGCTCCACCCAGGGAGTAGCACTATTAGAAGGTATGGCCCTGATGGGGGAGGTATGGCCCTGTTGGAGGAAGTGTGGCCTTGATGGAGTAGGTGTGTCACTGTGGGTGTGGGTTTTAAGACCCCCATCCTAACTTCCTGGAAGTCAGTATTCTGCTAGCAGCCTTCAGATGAAAGTGTAGAACTCTCAGCTTCTCTTGCATCATGCCTGCCATGTTCCTGCCTTGATGATAGCAGACTGAACCTATGAACCTGTAAGCTAGGTCCAATTAAATGTTGTCCTTATAAGACTTGCCTTGGTCATGTTGTCTGTTCACAGAAGTAAAACCCTAATGAAGACAGCAAGGTCACACAATCTCGGGGGGGGGGGACCTTGAATTTCTCTCTCATAAGAGGAATTTAGTCAGTAATCTATTTATATGAGCAAACAAATGTAGAACTGGATAGAGTATAACAAAAAGAAGACACCAAGAAAGGCTAAATATTAGGTAAAGAGAAAGGACTGAAAGTAGGTAATTCAGTTTTGAAAGACAAGAATTATGAGTCAGTCCCACAACACCCAGAGGATGCTCCACTCCCAGGCGCTCTGACACTCTCAGGATCAGAGGTGAGGAGGACCCAACATCTGCCCCAACACTGGGAGTAACTGGGACCAGTGAGACCAGGCACACAGGAACTCCGACAGCAGAGTGGCTCGGGTTCCTTCCGGTCTCTCTGGGCTGGTGTCCTGAGCAGATCTTAGGCCCAGGCTCCACAGCCAGTCCCACAACACCCAGAGGAAGCTGCTGCACTCCCAGGTGCTCTAACAA